>NC_090884.1:39573770-39593770 GCF_036669925.1 Montipora capricornis
TTTCCACTTACGTTCTAATTCGCTTCGCTCAAACGAACGTAAAACATTTTACCCTTAAATTCCCGTAATACAAACAAATACCACGAGAAATATGGTAGGATGCGCAAGCGTATCCAAACAGTTTATTATAAGATAGAAATTACAAAAGAATTGTTACTGCACTTTTTTTTTTTTTTTTTTTTTTTTTTACAACTCTTTAGATACTACTGTATGCAAAACTAATCTACGCTCCATAATACGTTACAAACCTAAATACTTAGTTACATGCAACCTGTTTTCAAGGCTTTCTTCACATACATATCCTTGGCAGAATCAGATTTCCACCTACCAGGAATTTTAAGTAGTCTTTCTGGAATCGAATTCCTACTATAGCGTACGGCAGCTGTAATGCCACCGGATCTTTAACTATGAAGACCATAAAACATTAGGGTTGTATAGCCCAGCTGACTTAAGGTATCCCTTAAGATATCTCTACAGGTAGTATAAGAAATCTTTCCGCTCCTCAGGGTATAGCTAGAAGTACTACGGTGAAAAACAATTGGTCTAAATAAAGGGAGAGGACTGTTTAAGTCAATACCAGATAAATCTAAATAACGCTGTAAAACACCAACAGGACAGTACTTAGATCCAGATGCACTAATATAGACGAAATTCCCTTCCCTATAAACATCTGTCTTACTACGAGGCACAAAAATTCTTATATAATCGCTGTGAAATTCGATATGCTCCGGAACGATATTGCATAATTCGTCATAACGAAAAAAACCCTGCGAAGGCTAAAGAGCACAACCCAGCAATACGGAGATTCTTTAAATTAGCATCTTTCCTGTTATGAATATCTAAAATACGCCTTATAATTCTGTGGAAATAGGCTTCTTTTTCATAACTGGCTATGACTTCTGGCGTTTAGCGGATTCGACGACATTTCTGCAAAATTCGCTATCTAAAGGATTACGATCCAAACTAGGGACAAAAGATGTAACCATTTAAGGGCCGCATGGGCTAAAATTACTGAGGAGCTAGAAGCGGAAGACTGCTGAACTTCAAACAAATATAGAGAAACAACACTAAGAGGAAAAGGTAACTGCATGTTGAACTATCTACTTTTAGACGAGTCCAAGAACTTTCTGATAACACGAACGTAAGCTTTAGTGGTCGAATCCGACCTGGACTTCAACATAACATTTAGCACTTTATAAACGTTGATTTGAAGAAAACTGTTGAAAGCCTTTCCAAGAATTACTTGATAGCATAATCTGTAAAGACAAGAACAAAACATACATACTAGAAGAACAAAAGAAAGACAGAAACATCCGTTAATAACCGTACAAAAATCAGTCATTGATGAGGCCAGTGCCACGTAAGACGTTAAATGATCGTATGGGCCAGTGCCGCGTAGATCAACAACCATTGATGAGGCCAGTGCCACGTAAGGCGTTAAATGATCGTATGGGCCAGTGCCGCGTAGATCAACAACCATTGATTAGGCCAGTGCCACATAAATCAACTATACTCCTATTAGGACAGCACCATATGAAATGACAGACCAAACATTAGGCCAGTGCCTTACAAATAAACGGCATACTGCCTTGGCCAGCGCCAACAACTGAAAAAACATAGGCTAGTAGACACACCGTCCAATAAATTAATCAGTAAATTTTAGTCTAACGGCCTTCTGAGATTTAAGATAATGTAATACGCGTGGGATGATACCAACTGGATGGACTACTAAGCAATTTTCCCCTCCAAGAGACTGAAAGAAAAATCAACACCCGAGGAATTGGGATTCCAAAACCTCGAGAAATACCTGGGATCTTGCGGTTATAATAATTTGCAAAGCAATCTACACTATGCGGACCCCACAAGCCATCGAGAAAAAGAAAAAATTCTTCAGTAATTTGCCAATCATCAGTATCAATTAAACGACTTATATAAACAGCTTGTTGATTCGAAGTGCGAGGGATCCACTGTACATCTAAATGAATTCCCGATCGGATACAAATATCAAAAATCCCTCTGGCCATTGTGCAAACCTAATTTCATGCTGCCCACTTCAACAATCTGAGCAGCTACTTGGCTATCCGTAAACCACTTAACATGTGATCCAACACTGAGGCAAATGATTGCAAAGAAACTCAATAACAGACAGTTCTCTCCACATTGAACTTTGACCTCTCTCGTTCTCCCACCACGTTTTGTGGCACACAAAATCATTGTTAAAATCAGTAATTGCTCCACCTCCGTAGAAACAGGCGTCAGAATACACAAAATAACTTGGTACCTTACTCACAAAGCAATACCTAGTGTTGATATTAACCATACTTTCCTTCCAAAAATACAGTTCTTCCTTGCAGTAATCGTCAAGAAGGGATATAGAATCCCAATTATCCCTGCACGCGGTGGACAAGACACAATGTCTGGTCATTATCCTGCCAATGTTACCAACTACAGGACAGGTAGAGATAACTTGACCTGTGAAGGAAGACAACTCTCTCGCGGTAACTTTGAAATCGGCTTCAATAATATGATCAATTGAGTTAATGATCTTAACAATTCTCCTTTCCACAATTTAAAAGTACCTAATGCAGCATTCCAGGTAATACCCAGCCAGTCCAATACTTGGGTGGGTTCCCATACCGATTTATCTTCATTGACAACAAAACCTGCGTTGCACAAATCCGCCCTTACAGCCCGGGCCTTAATGAGACAACTTTCTCTATCCTGAACAATCGCCCAACCATCATCCAAGAAGATGGCTTTACAAAGACCCTGTACTCTCCAATAACTTCAAAACCTTAGTAAAAAACCCAAGGGGCAGAGGACAGACCGAATGGGAGCACAGAAAAAACATAAAATATTTCCTTAATGGAATCGGGCGCACGCCATGAAAACCCCAGAAAAGTTTGGTGCTCTTGTGCAATGTCTACATGATGGTAACCACTTTTTAAATCGAAGGAAAACATGAACCCATCCTTCACAAAATAAGACATAGCAATTTTCCAGTCCTCTTACTTAACACTTTGCTTAATTAATGACTTGTTGACATGACGCAAATCGAGAATAAGCTCTTCTTACCGCATGGTTGTTCAGAAACTGACAAAGGATTTACAACAAAAGGCTGCTCATTAACCAAACGCACCCGGTCTGGATTAAGGAGCTCAAGACCAGCTTGATCCACAAAAACAGCATAAATACAAGCCGACTTATTATTTTCAGTTTTACGGCCAACGGAAAACTAATGAATGGCAGTCTGTAGCCATTTTCAGTAATAGACAAAATGAAATCCGGAGCACCTATAGATCTGCAGAAAACTAAATTATTCTTCAGATTACCCTTAACACGTAATGAATGTCAGCTTTCAAGTTCGTAATCCTGTGTAAACTGATGTACCTGCGCCAAGGCATCATCATTGCTTTTGTTGAGCTGATTGGCCTGAGGTTGGCTTGTTGTAGGAGATTCCAGGGAAAGAATTGTAGCTAAGGGCTGGTAACTTCCCGGCCAGAACAAGGATTGGCAGTCCTTAGCCCAGTGTCCAAATTTGCCGCATTTGAAACAGCGGAAGAAGTCGCCAAAAGCGTCTCTACGGCCTGAAAGATAAAGGCAATGACGAAACCTGTAGTAAACGGGAGGTGGGGGGGGGGGGGGGGAAGGCTTAAAGCAGAAAGATGAATAAACTGTATGGAACCGCAAGCGTGAATGGTACTCAAGAGACAGCGGAGGGTATAAATACTAATAACTGGCCAATCCCTGACAAACATGAAAAACAGAATGCACAATAGTGGGTGCGGCAGGTGTGAAATGAAAACACCGCAACTAATTACTTGGAATACCAGCGGAAAATATTTACGTTCTAATTCGCTTCGCTCAAACGAACGTAAAACATTTTACCCTTAAATTCCCGTAATACAAACAAATACCACGAGAAATATGGTAGGATGCGCAAGCGTATCCAAAACACCCATGAACATACAAAGTATAGAGGAGACTCTTTATCTTATACCACGAAAAATTGATTATCAGTGCCCAAAGCAATTCTTGGTTTCTTTCCACGATCACTGGAGAGTTGTTCTTCTTGGCGTCTCTTGCGACTCGCAGCTTCCCTTGCCTTCTCAAGACGTTTTTCATCTTCGGAGCCGGATGCAAGTTCGTCTGACTCGTACTCGGCTACGACCTGCCAGCCGTCCATGCTTTTATCAGCGATTTTTATCAGCTTCTGCCGCTTTCGAATACGTTGCCTGCCTTCTTGGGAAAGCTTCTTGATTTGCGACAACTTTGGCTCGATGCTTTCACTCTCGGTTTCAATACTTTCCAAAATGGTATCCAGCTCGGCATTAAGCTCAAATTGTTTCTGGTTCTCTGTTAACTTTAGCTGCACAACTTCTTTATCTAACTTACTTCTATGCTCGATTTGCTTTCCTTTGTCTTCTAATTTTTTTTTTTTTTTCTCAAGAAAATCTTTGAACATGGAAAAGACTTGATCAACGGCTGCTGAGTTGCCTCCACTGTCACCCGAAGACGTTTGGAATACTTCAGCCGAAACGGACGAACCTTCGCTCTGTATCTGGTCGTTGGGCATCACACGAATAGATGGGCTTAAAGCAGAAAGATGAATAAACTGTATGGAACCGCAAGCGTGAATGGTACTCAAGAGACAGCGGAGGGTATAAATACTAATAACTGGCCAATCCCTGACAAACATGAAAACAGAATGCACAATAGTGGGTGCGGCAGG
This sequence comes from Montipora capricornis, assembly GCF_036669925.1. NCBI lineage: Eukaryota > Metazoa > Cnidaria > Anthozoa > Scleractinia > Acroporidae > Montipora > Montipora capricornis. The sequence continues at coordinate 39,578,503 of NC_090884.1, forward strand.
TGTGAAATGAAAACACCGCAACTAATTACTTGGAATACCAGCGGAAAATATATTTGTTTAGAAATGCAAAAGCATCTGTCAGGACCAGTCAAGATATTTGACCCCGCCTTGCTAATACGGCTAAATTTTCATGACCCCGTTGTGACTGTATTCCCTTACCAGACTGACAGATATGCTGCATATATACATATCAGTTCTGTAGAATATCTGCAACAGATAGGAGTTTGGCCTCATTTCCATATCTGCCACAGATATGTAACAGATATGGAACAAAGCCAGATGATGCAGATCTGTCAAAATAATATCTGATACAGATATGCAGGTTGAATAACTAGCATGACTACCTCCACATGTTGAATAGGGTAGAGCTTGGCACCTTTTTTCCCCTGCCCTTTGAGCTAATAAGCTGCAGGGACAGGTCTGATTTGTCTGACAAGCAATCATTTACTGGCAAAAACTAGCGATAAAAGCGTCCGACGTTTCGGCGACATCTTGGCGCCATTGTCAAGGGAAACTAAATTAAATATGCGATCTCAAGAGAAACTAAGAGTCCAGAGTCATTAAATTTGCATGAGTTAAACAAAGACCTTAGCCCGAATTGAGTCTGATTGTACATTTAAACATGGTCTTAATTGTACATTCGGGCTAAGGTCTTTGTTTAACTCATGCAAATTAATGACTCTGGACTCTTAGTTTCTCTTGAGATCGCATATTTATTTAGTTTCCCTTGACAATGGCGCCAAGATGTCGCCGAAACGTCGGACGCTTTTATCGCTAGTTTTTGCCAGTATATGTTTGTCTAAATCATTGTTAAGCAATCATTTATTTAAATATTCTCTAAAAAATCCCATAAGGATATTAAATAACAGAAAAACTATGTCTCAGTATATACACTAAATAATTTAAGTGGAAAAACTTGTTATCCCTAACATTTATTCATAAGAAGGTTTCACACATGGTCTCAGCTTGAAATAATAACAATAAGATGCTAAAAAACATGTTCAGTCATTGTTTCAAAATGTAAGATTAACTTTTTTGAAACAGTAATACACCTAAATACACTTAACAGAACGTAGTGGCAACATGCATGCTCCACATAAAATTTTTAAAACTGGCAATTAAAATGAAATGTAAGTTTATTTGACAGGCCATTGTCATTTAAACAGTTCTCCTATTTGATACACCTCTGCGGGCCCCACAGCACTTGTCCTGTACAGTCTTACTAAAGCCAGGGCTGCCTGTTTTCCATATTGGTTTTCGTCTTGGACAAACCCTGAAGATCAACATAATATTTCTATCAGCAAAGACTTAAAAAAGCAGATTTACAGCTCATATTATGTCCCTCACTACCAGTAATATATATGCACGTACAGAATTTGGTTCAGCTAATAGTAGTGCAGCTGCTTGCAGCCTCTAACTATTCTTATTGTCTGGCTAGCACCATAAGCAACCTGAGAGGGCAAGACGGGGTTAATTAACTTGTCCACTTGAGATTGACTGCCTTGTTTTACAAAAACAAGAACTTGGTCAATTAATATTCAGCCATCATGACTTCACACGTGGCCAGTGTATGTTGCAAGTGTTTCATTTTGTTATCATTCATGGAACTGTGTGTCCAGTGAATCAAGAAGATTCATAATGTACCTGTATGTATATACAAGAGTTGATTTGCAGAACTGTTTTCAGTGTGCTCTATACTGACGTCATTTGTAAACTAGAGAGTGATTATAATGGCATGATTGTAATACATGACAAACTGATCAACTTTAGGTTTGTCTTAGCATTTTATTTCTATTTAGTTTTGTGTCTGCACAACTTGGGTGCCGCGCTAGGGTAAAATTGCCAAATGTGAATTTACTGTACATTGTTTACACTGATTGGAAATACAATAGCTAGAATACGTAAACACTTTTACAAAACATACATGGAAAAAGATGAAAATTTCTAGTAGAGGTCAGGCAAACGTTTCAGTTTGTCATTCTATTGAAAAATTAATATGTAATTTTCTGGATTATTGCATATATTTGCCTCTCATTGCATTTAGTATAGTTGGGTTAAGCTTTTGGAATCCCTTTTTCCCTCCCCCATTCATGTTTGAGACAGCCATGACTTCTTTACTGAAAAAGGTATCCATTAAGAAGGCTGCGAGCTCCACAGCAGTCTTGGTGTTGTTCAGGGCTGCGTTCCGGTTACCCTGATACCAGTAGACATTGCTTCTTGGACAGACTTCAATCATCTAAAAAGAGTGAAAGAATCAGACAGTAAGACGTTAAAATTAATATACAAAATATTATTTTATAATTTTTCCCAAAGCACAGCCCTGTCTGATGGGTATCAGGTAAATGGAAGTCTCGAAAATTGATTCTTACTCGAATCAAATAATGCCTTGATCAATTTCAAAAAGGAGTGGAGGCTAGTAACACATGTACATGTATGTATAAACAGGCATCCACATTACAATTATTGTCGAATCAGGGTCTTATATAACAACTATCAAATCCTTCTATGAGAAGCTACATTTCTTAATTAATAGTCTGAATTTAAATAGAAGTTGCTACAGTTTGACTGTTTAACAACCAAATGTTTTAAATATCAGGTTGAAAAGGCTCTTTCAGTAGGTGGCATACAAAAAACTGTACGTGTAGGCATACACAGAAAGTGCATGCTCGAAGTACATAGTAAACAAAGGCACATGGAAACCATTGTTTTAGCGCTTGTATGTGTACCAGTAATATGTGCTAGATACACAGTCACGACAAATTATGTTTCTCTACTTTCAGAACATGCCGACGCCCTCATATTTCCCCCAATCTGCTGGCAAGATTTTATTGGGTACTGTAGCAACTGGCAAAATTTAATATGATATCTACACAGGTGAAAGTTAATGTCCCTACATTGTGCTTCTGTGCTTCACTTGGAGCATAGATCCCTGGCGGTGGTCTTTCCTTATTTGTATATTCTGCAATAAAATGTTATTGAGGAGTATTAAAATAAAACAGAAAGTACAAAGAAACAGTATGACACACTGTGAGTGGCCTGAAAGTATGTTTCATAAGAGCATCAACATCACCTGTAGGAAATTAAAAGCCAACATAAGCAAAAAGCCTGAAAGATCAAATGTTTTATTTCTTGTCTTTTCTACATTTATGTACTGTGCCAGTTGAAATGGCACTTAAAATAATAATCATGGGGTGCTAATTGTAATATCTTTAAAAATAAAACTGTTTAATTGTGCAGAGTGGAACAGCTTACTAAATTAGTTACAACTACGCACAAAAGAGCCTATACTTTAGTCAAAATGGAAACACCCCAGACAGTGATACTTATATGAATTTCATAAACACTCACCTCCCTGGTTTGATTGCTCCAGGAATCTGATTTTTCTCCTTCAGTGCATTATACTTAATGCGGAGTTTCTGGAATTCTTCCCGCCATTCTACTTTTTCTGCACTGTTATTGGGTGAATGAACATGGTGACCAGAATTTGCAGATGGTGAAGGTGTATGGCAGCGGTTTAGAGAAGCTGACCTACAGTCAAGGCTGGGTGAAGTTGTATGGCGACGGTTGAGAGAAGGTGATTCTCGATCAAGGCTGGCAGAAGGTGAAGGTGTATGGTGACTGTTGTGCGAAGATGACTCTTGATCAAGGCTTGCTGAAGGTGAAAGTCTATGGTGATGGTTGAGAGATGACTAATGATCAAGGCTGGTAGAAGGTGACGGTCCATGGCGACAGCTAAGAGATGACTCTCGATCAAGGCTGGGAGGTGATGAAGGTGTATGATGAGAATTGATAGATGATGGAATAAGAGCAACTCTGGCAGCAGATGAAGGTAAATGGCTAGGGTTGATAGATGGCATATAATCAGGGCTGGCAGGAGGTGAAAGTGTACAATGAGGACTGGCAGGTGACAATGCAGGATCAAGTGGAGTATGACGTGGGTAGACAGGACGTGATGGTGTATGACCAGCGGAGTTGGCAGGTGGTGGTTTATGACTGGGATTCACAGGAAGCATCTGTCTTCGATGAGGAGTGCCATTCGATGATGATGAGCTGAGAAGGTTGGTCGGAGGTAACTGCCTCTGTTGAGGGTGGTTATTAGGTGATGGTAGAAAACTTCGGTTTGTAGGAGGCGGTGGTGTCTGCCAGGTACAGTTGCCAGGGGCTGAAGTTCCACAACTTTTTCTGGGTCGTTTGCGAGCTACGTGCACAATCTCTTCATGTTCAGTCAGTAAAACCCTCATCCACACTGACAGGGATATACTCATCGTCACTATCAGATAGTTCCTCATCAGCCGATGACTGATGTTTACCAGTGCTTTGATGCTGTTTTTGAACAGCAAGAAGTTGCTCCTTCCGCTGCTTTTGCTTTGCCTCTCTCTTCTTCTTTTCTTCTTCCTTCTTTCTTTTCTTAGCTTCCTGCTCTTGTTCTTTTCTGTCTCATCTTGGTCTGTGCTTTCCTTTTTACTTGCGTGCTTCTTCCAGTTTGTCTTTTTTGCTTTCTTTGGGTTCTTTCTGCCTTGATCAAGACAGTCTTGATTGGCTTGCCTTTTTTCTTCTGATTCATCGTTTTCATTAAATTCTCATAAGAATCTAAAAAATGATGTAAGAATGAATTTAGCCAATATATCACAATAACTATACATGCATGTAAGCAATCAGTTTCTAAAATAAAATATAGTTAACATAACATGTAAGGAAAGGTTTATTATGCACCTGCATGTCGTCAGTTTGAAAGCTAAGTGCATATAAAAACTGGGTGCGGGCAAAATCTTTACACGCAAGCTAAGTTGACTGACTCCCTATAGAGGACAAAAGCTCCAGTAATCGCCGTGCGGTCAAAGGAAAACATCAGTGTTTCTACATTTTCTGAAACCAACATCAGCACAAAACGCAAACCTGACAGTGAATTTTCTCGCATTTCCTTCAGTGAATTTTGTTTTAAATTTGACTCAGTTGTAACCAAATAGAATTCCTATAAAATACCCTATTTTGTTAGAGGAATGACAAATAACAGAATATTGGAAAAACCGTCTGAACAACCTTGACCTTTTACCAATTAGAAATCTAAGGCAATATCATTTCCATTGTGTGGCAAAGTATGAAAAAATTTTAGCGAAGGAAAGTATAAATATTAAGGACTTTAGGCCAACATTAGGAATATATCTGCCTGCCATAAGTTGAGATGTTGCCATCGTAACCACCTGAATCCAAAAATTGAAAAAAGCCTTATTTTAACAGTAACCATACTGGTAAATCTATACAGTGAAAACTTTAAGGGAAATTAACTAAGTTTTCTTTTCTAACTAGCGCTTTATAGGGAGGGTGTTCGTAAATACTCTAGGGAGCCACCTTAACTTACAAAATCTTCACACACAAGCCTGCAACCAGGAAAGTTATAGTATTCATCAAGTGAGCCTTTGTTATTTATGAATGAGGGTGGCTAGTTTCGTTCTTTTCATTAGTGCAATGATCAAAAATCCAGGGAAAATATCAATTCCTACACTAGAATCGCATTCTTTACATTCCGATCGCAGAGATCGCCGAGACAAAGCCAACAATAATGTAGACCAAGATTACATCTACAGTTATTGCTTCTCTGACCAATCTCTAGAAAATTCCGTTTCGTTCGTTAAAAGTTAGTTCTCAGCTAAAGTCCATTTCAACCTTTTGACTTTAGGTAATTTTAACCGAAAATTATAGCTGGAAACCACCCTTTGATTTGAGAGTCTTCCCAATATGCCTGACATGTTGCTCCAGCTTCAACGGCTTCATCTTCGATCCTGACTTTGTCTCTACTGAGGACTCTTCTAACGCCATCCTCTACGAATTTTATGAGGTGGAAATCTACAGAAAAAATGACGATGTGGTCAGGTCCCCTTGAAATCACCTTAAAGTGTATGTGACACAAAATTTTTTTTTTCGATTTCTGGTCCTTTGATAAGTAAAAGAAACGATTCTGAGCTTAAAAGGGGTCTAAAATGTTAGAAAGTTCGTTTTTTCGAGCTGAAAGGAGGACGATACTGTGTGGCCGGAACGTCCAACAGTGAAAGCTGTACGAATACACAATATACCCCGGGAATCTCCACGCATTTGTTCCCTTCAGAGCCTAGCTTTAGGGCTCAATGGGTTAAATTCGTTTGTCGACATCGTTTTGATTTTGGTGAGCCAGTCGGCAAATTTGCATCTTTGTGTTCAGCTCATTTTAAGTAGAGTTGCTTTGCCAGGAATGGAAGGAATTAAAATGAAAAGGAACTTAATCTCAGGCTCTATTCCGACAAGGGACACTATTACCAGAGGGCCCGCAAGTTCTGAGCGAACGCCAGAAGCGACAAGTAAGCCATTTTTTTTTTCACATTAAGTCTCATAATCGTTGTTATCAAAAGCTTCAAGGCTTTCATGTGTCATGGCTGTGTACGTATACTTTGCGAGGTTAAATAAATCAGCATTGTAATCCTATAATCTTGTGGTTACTGAAAGTGGAAGTATGTGAAATCAACGTTTATTACGGTATGTGTTTTTACACGTATGTAGGCATGCATGCCCTATGCGTGTTTGCACATCTTCTGATGTATTTTGGAGAATTGTTCTGTAATAGGTGTATTTAAGTCAATTTAATCAAATAACCGAATGAATTAAACAGACATTGTCAAAGTGATTTGCTATAAAAATTTTCAGTCTGTGAATTTGATGTTACCTTTTCTTCAGCTGAGGCGAGATCCATTTTCTGACTCGCAACCATAACTTTTTCTTTGGAAATAAATTCCCATGGATGTTATTGTACATTTAGTTATGGTTGTAATTCATTCACTTGTTTGGAGCATATGGATTGTTTGGTGGTAATAACTAACCATTACTTTTTCTTTGTAAGCACATACTGGCAATCTTACATTTCAATGAAAACATCAAAAGGGAGACAGTTATCTAAGGACGGAAAGGAGTATATTCGTGTAACATACCCAAAATTTAAATTGGGAGAAGAGGTCGTCAGAGAAGTTGCATGTCCTCCAACTTGTAGTGAGTTAACATGAAAAGCATAAGTGAATGAGTACATAATAAATTATTGTTAGTTTTTCTTGTTAGTTATTATCATATTATTATTAATTTCTTTTAATGATAAGGTATAAAGTTGTTATTATTATTATTATCATTATTATAATTATAATTATAATTATATGTATGCTTGGATGGAAATTGTATGTGCTAACATAATCTCAATTTGAAAACTGAACCTGTGAAAAGATTTGCTTATCTATTTTACTTTAGTGGGCACTTACAAATTCAAGGGAAGTGGAAATGGTACCCACTTGGATGATTTTCCTATAAAGCTATGACAAACAACAGACAAAGCAAGTCATCTGGGATGGCACTCTTTCCATGTAGGGTTTCCCTTTCTGTGTCCAAGACATTGCACTATAATAGTACCTTAAATAAGACTGCTAATTCAAAAGTTGCAGACCTACCAGAGAGTAATATTCATGAAACATGAATAGTGGCAGTCAACATTTTTTTCATCGTTGATGTATTAGAGTGGATTTGAATTGAGTGTCATAAGTACATGTAATTCACCTGTTCCCTGTTTAACAAAACTTGTGACATTTTGAGAAACATGCTAAGAAAAAAAGCTCCTCTGACAATGCTCCTACAAATTTTTATTTTTAGGTTACGTTGACGCAATGAAGGCACTCCTGTTTACTTTGCCTGAGTCAGAAATGAAGGAAGTTTTAGAAAGATATTCTGGAAAAGTGCGCAAGCCGCTTAATCAACAATTCCCAGCTAGGAGAAGTAAAGGAGAAGCTGTTGAAGTTTACCAAACACGTAGGAAGATGAAGAAAACATCACTTTTTCTATCTCGTTTGTTTCTGTGATTTCGAAGAATTTTATGGATTCTATTAGTATATTCAGCAGTCTTTTGTTTACTCTTGTTGTGGTTGCCATTGGGAGCAACCTCGTCCCCAGGGCCTTCTCCTCTGCGATTTTCAAAATGGCGGCTCGTCTGGAGAAGACCCTGGCCAACGCTGAACTCACGTGGTACAAAATCTCCAAAAATCTTGGAGATTTTTATCACGTGACATTTTGAGAAAGACCAAAACAAAATGGCGGCGAAGCATCGGGTGGGAAGCAAAACACCCGTCAAAGAACGCTTTAAGTTTGTACACGAGGCAGTGGTGGCTTCGCAGTAAGATGAAATATTTTTACGGACGTTTTAATTCTGGAGCAGGACATTTACGCTTTAAAAGTACGTGTACAAAAATCCAAAAAAGTATCTCAATACAACGTTGTGAGCATTTGTAAGTTTATTACACTTTCGTACTCACTTTATTTAACTGTCATTGAAATCAGATTGAACATCAAAGAGAAAAACTCAGCTGCTCTTAAGTAAAGAGTGAAAAACTCTTTGTGGCCTCATATTACTAAGCTTGCTACGTGAACATGAAGTAATGAACTCTATATAAGCTTATTTTAATTAGTCTGACTGAAATAAAATTATCGATTGATTGAATGATTTTCTTAATTCACAGGCATCGCTTTTTATTAAGTCTAATTAACAGAAGTTATTAAATTGAGTCTTAAGCTAATTATACACATGCAGTATACAGTTTTAAATGACTTAAAAATATACTCTAATGATCTAAAAACAGCACTACACACCCTTGGAATTGACCCTTTTTGGATCTACAGGTATGAAAATTTATATGATTATTAGGCTTTGGATTCAATTAAAAACTTAGGGGCAAAGAGAATCTAATTTTTGCAGAAAGTTACGTTGTATAGGTGATATTCTATAACCTATTTCTGGCTGATACTGTAATCTGAATGTATATAGGAAAATGTATAAATAATTAGAAACAATCTGGAAACCCATTTTCAATTCCTTGCTGAACCACATTTTCACTCAGTTCCTTAATCAAATGAAATTATTGCCTGATAACCCAAGGTTATATTGTTGTTAATTTTTCAGTTGGGCTTAAGTGATGTTCTTCATGCCCATAAATTTTAAGTGACCTTTTTGGTGGTGGGGGGTAAATACTTATGTTTTTTTCAAACTACTGAATTACTTTAAGAAAACAAATAATTATTTCAATTGTTAATTTATTTTTTATTGTTTAACCTGGGAAAAAAGTTTGACTGTTATGTAAGTATATCCTTTTTGCACCCCACAAACTACAAAACTGATTTCCTTGCACCAAGTTTTTGCATGAATTGTTAGGCTTTGATTTATCATTGTCTCACCTTGAACACCACTTAATTCCAGTAAACTATGTTTGCCAAAATGACCTGTTGCATTGTTCTCTTTATCAAATGACATCTACAGAATAATACTGAGAATGAATTTATCCAAAGATGTGTGTTGTTGAATTTTAATGTTCACCAGATTAAGTGTAAAATGGAAGAAAATACTGACAGTGTAACACACTTACACACACTACATTTTGTAACAACCAGTTCAAGTTCAATAATTGCTTTATCATTGAACTTGAATTGCTTGCCATAAAAAATAGTGTTTGCAAGGCATTCAGTGGCAGATTCAGACTTTGAACTAAAGGGGGGTGGGGGGTGGTTTTGTGTTTGTCTTGCCTGCCCAGCCGGCTTTACTTCCATCTGCGTTTATTTCTATTTTTACCCAAAATAGGGGGTGGGGCAGGCTTCCTGGACCCCTCACTGGTATTGCATGCCATTGATCACTGAACAATAGTTCTGTAAAACAGACATATAATTGTTTAAATTAATTAATAATGTTCCTCTAACACACATTTGGAGGTTTAACAGGATTGGCCGAGAAAACAATAAAATAAACAACAGAAACAATGGCCTATTCCTGAAAACAATAGAGGTGGATGAGTCCAGGAGCAAAAAGAGGTTCCGAAGAGGTGGGTGACTACTGAACATTTGTACATTGTGTGGGTGAGGAATTTGTAATTTGCAACTTGTTGTTGCATGTTGCTGGTTGATAATAATCACTGCTGTGACCAAAGAAACAATCTAATTTGGAAACAGTAATGGTAGAAAAACCTTTCTAACTACTACCCCAGACCCCATCCAGTTATCTGTAAACAGCTTTGAAGAATATAAAAGGTTTCAAATAAGTAGTATAACGTTCACCAACACAAGTAGACATAAACAGTGCAAATTCTTTCAACATGCCTTTATTATGCCAACATTGATTGAAGACAAGGTTGGGAATGCTTGTTTAATACAAACGTTTTCAATGTGATACTTTATATATGATACATTATATAGTTATCACTACCTAGATCAAAGAATACTACTTTGGAATATGTAACTTCTATTTATCTTCTCTGAGTAACTAATACTCTGTTGAAATGTTTCCACCTATAAACCTTACTTTTGAGGTTGCCTTGGCTTGTGGAATACACTGAAAGATATACAGCAGCTTTCATAAATGTTCTATTGACCGCTTTCAGTGCTAAGATGGTTCATCAAGATGGCAATTTATCTACAGTAAACAATTGTTCTCTTGTGCACTACTTAAACAAGAATTGAAATAAGGCCCCCACTTATAGAAAAACTAACACAGTAAGGAATGTAAGTGTTTAGACACAATAAAATAGGAACCATTTTCCCTGGCCAGGTACTGAGAAAAAAAAATATCACAGTTCAGTGTTTCAGCCAGAAAATTATACTTAAGGACCAAAGTGGCCCCTGAAGACTTGTTTCAGGGGCAAATTTCTTAGGAAAGGCCCCAATAGATAATAGTTGGACCTAAAAAATTAGTCGCCAGAGGTCTGGCATGAAGGACCTGGGTCAAGAACAATACAAAGGCATACAAGACAAAGTCAATGACCAAGGGTTTGCAATGCATTACAGGGAGACACAGCAAAGCAAAAGGATGGAGTGACTTCTTTTCTTATGTTAAGTGTTTTAAAGAAGCAAAGATCTTTCATTATGGCTTACTAGAAGAACATAAGGTGTCCTCAACGTAGCGAAAGGAAGTCGCGATTATGGCAACTAAACTAGAATTTTTGGTTGCAAAGAAACAAATGTTAATCGCATTGTACATTGTTAGTTCATTGGCGACCATATCGGTCGCATTTTTGAGCCTTGAGAACCTGCATGCAGCCTTGTAACAACAACAAGCTTTATTACCAAAATAAAAGTAAAGGGCTAAATTGGCCCTTTCTCCATTTCTCTGGGGGCCTTCTCTAAATGCAATGCAGGATTCCCACAATGGTGCAGTCTGGCGGAAACACTGAGTTCAATACAGTAAACTTATTTTACATTTGAATCTCAAACATAGCACTGGCAGTTAGTTTGATACTAATAACATTTCTGCAAAAAGTCATGTGCATTGTATCAAATAATATGTATTTAATACCTATAGGCTGGCTCTAAAATTACTTTAACACCATCCAGACAGCAAATACAATCATTTGACAACATAAATACCATATGGTAAAATCTAAGAATATTCACAAGAATATTTTCAACCTAAACGTCGGCAGAAAATAAAAATATTCAATTCAGCCTCGGCCACCAAAACAATATTATTATTAGAAAAAATAGTGCATTTGAAAAGATTTGAAGTAAGCCTAAACCTAGTACAGGCAGAAGGCCTATATTTAAGGAATGTGTCCAAGAAAATATAAGCGATTTTCCGTATATTAGAACAGTGCTCTGTAACGAGCAAAAGCTCCTTTTTAGATTTGAAATTCGAACATGAAAAACGCTTCAAACTCTTCTTTGTTTCCGTACGCGGAAAAACTAATTGCACATGAATACAGAACAACAAAAATAGCTCATAAGACCACATGTGATGAGCTGCAGCTCGAAGTTTACACGCTCGTTATGTATATTTTCCCGGGCTTATTTCTACTTCTATGGTATAGGTTACATCTTTTAAATTAAAACAAAACGAAAAAGATTCACCTTTCGAATCGTTAATGGCAGTTCGATTCAACATCGCTTGAACTGAACTGCAATCAACCTCCTAAAGCCCTTTCTTTTTCGTGTAAACACTCGCTACTTCCGCCATATTTCTTTAGAATGTTTTAAACCAATCACCGTGTTCGTATGAATGGGCTAATCAACAAAGGTGTTAGTTCAGCGTTGGCCAGGGTCTTCTCCAGACGAGCCGCCATTTTGAAAATCGCAGAGGAGAAGGCCCTGGGGACGAGGTTGCCATTGGGAGCTGATATAGTTGATTTGGTTCTCACACAGGTAAAGAGTGATCAGTGCAAATCCAAATGTCATACTTTGCAGAGAAATTGACTATATGTACTATAACCCAGCTTCACTAAGTTTGGTGGGGCCTTTTGCTTCAAAATGCTCATCTTGATGTCTCGACATGATTATTTGTTACAAGCTTTAGTCAAAACTCTTTTTACCAGAGCTCAATCGTGCTTTCATTTTATTTGTTTACTCTACAGAAGCTGAGCAGTCTACCCTTCAATCCAACCAGAAAAGCAACCAGACCAGTAGTCGGAACACTTCACAAAGGCCTTATACTTGTTCAGTATGGAAAAAACCGTTGTGTGGTCATAAAGGCAAATGCAAAAAATAGTGTTGTTAACCTTTCGTAAACCCCCAGTAAATGTTGTGATCTTTTCTGTTTGTTGGTAATTATTTTTTAAAAATTACCATTTGGATAGTGATTTTTAATCAAAATTAATACAAATTTAAAATCTTATCTAGTGCCAAGTAAACCCAATGTACAGTTGCAAAGTTTATGAGAGAAACTACTGAATGACTGTTTGTGAATGGGTTTTTTTAATAAATGTATTTTGGTTCAAACAAAGTGTCTTTGTCAGTGTTCTCTGTCTTGAGAAGTTGCAAATCCTCTTGACTGGTGGGACTGGTATTTAGTTCTAATACTGTGATAGACGCAAGCTGGGAGTGGCCTGGTGTTATCCCAACCCATGTAGCCATAAAGCCATCGTGTGGTCCATCTGTATGCAACAGCTCTTATGAACCTGAAAAATAATTTGAATGTATCATTTCAGGGTGGAAAAGGTCTGTGAATATGTTTTGATATTAATTCTGAAGGGACTCAGGGCCTTTTCTGCATAGCTAAGAACAATGGACCTCCACCCCTTGTCCTTCCCCTTTACCTTCAACCGTTAATTCCTTATGTTTGTTTACTTAATCAGCGACAATAATAATTTGAGGCGGCACTGCAATTAATTTTTGCTAATGGATTGGAAACTAAGGCTATCATGTGAGCAAATGAGTGCTATTTGCTATTGTTTTGAACAGCAAAATTAAAATCGATATGCGAACCGCCGGAAAAGCAATCATGCTTGGATGACTGTAAAATGAACTACTCAGTCTTTATAATAATTATTATTATGACTATACCTATGTTGATCTTTCAACAGCAATTTTTTATTCTATTTTCACGCTTAACATACATTCTGGTAGATTTTGTACTCACTCATTTTCCGACACTCCACCTCGACGGTGGTAATTTCCTCCGTCCTTATTTCTTAACAGTGACGCCACTTGAAGCAAAACTTCTCGGTTTGTTATCGCGTCATAGTCCACATGTTGGGTTATACAAGAGATGTTTTCAATTGATCCATCAAACATCATCTTTGCGGACGTACTTGTAACTTCCCTGCAGCAGCGAAAATTCCAGCAAACCAACTAATGTCTCGACATTACACCGTTCACATTGGCACCTGAATAAACAATGGTACGAAGTTCGTGTCATGCACAATCCTTGTAAGCATGGAAGCGACGTCTAGTAAATTTGGTTCTTACCAAGACTCCACGCTCACACTTCCTTCGTATCTGCTTTCCAAAGTGGCCGGAGTGAGTCCATTGACGTCCCTTTCTTCCTCGCAGTCCCCATCACCAGTTCCTTCTGAAACCACTGCGAGTGGCTCGTCTTGATAGGGAATTATTTCTGATTCAATAACTCCCCAATCTTCTCCAGAATCTTCACTTTCCATCTCACTTTCTGAAGAATCGAAACAGTCGCTTACTTCCGAATCGTCAGACATTTTTCGCTCGAAAACACAGCAGATGCACTCGTGTAAACTGTGGGAATTTACTGAAGAAAGCGCGAGATGGACAATGCTGTCAAGTAGACTGACGTCACAACCCTACTCTCGTTCCCAGTCCCGGTGACAATTTTTCAGCGAAAAAATGGCTAGTTCAGCGGCCAAAAATGAGGGAAAAAACTTTTTCCCCTCATTTTTAAAGCTGAATCCGTGAATTACACATTTCGATGCAAATGAAAACGTAAAAAAAAAATTCTGTCATATACACTTTAAAGCTCAAAACGGAAACGGGATTTATTATTTCATGACAACATTAGGTTTGCAAAAAAATATAAGCAAAAACGAAAGTTTTCACCGCAGTGTGCATTCTAATTTTATATTGTTACCTTGATGACATTTGAGAATCCTTAACTCGGGAAATATTTTGCTCCACAGTGCGACTGTGGTGTAAATTTTCCTTCTTCTATTTACTTTTTCCCTGCCAAGTTTGAAACCCCGACGATTTAGTGGGAAAGATTGAAAAACATAGTTCCCTGTCATGGTGTATTCGCCTGTTGTAGTTGTAAATCGGCCATAAATTGCAGAAAATTTCTCATTTCCCGTTGTTTTGAGCTTATTTCGATGGCAGCCATGTTTGCTGTGTCCACAGTAAGTATTTGCAGCGTTGAAACATAAAATACTTCCCCATATACGGTAAAGTTGACCATTTTTGTTTATCTGTTTTTCTCACGGAAACCAATGAGAGGGTGGCAACGACACCTCGCTGGCCATAATCTCTGCATGTTGACAGCTGTACACCATTCGATATCCTTTGTTTGACAACTCGTTCGGTAGACGATTTTGAAAGAAAATATTGCACAGATTTATATCATATAGAAATTTATTTATCCAAACAGAGTTATATATAGAGAGAGTTTTAAATATCAAAGAAAGAATTATACCCATTGATGACCAGTGGCGATCAGAAAGACTGGGCGCCACTGGCTTCCTGAGTTACGAAGTTCGTGGCTCAGGAAGCGCTTCAAGAATTCGCCTGAACACTAGACTGCTTGAAGAAGTTGGGTGGAAAATCTTGTCTCGTGAATCTGGAAATCGTGTACACTTAACGTATGTGGATCCAGAGGGTAAGAAATTCAAGAGCTCGAAAGAAGTAGAACGCAAACTAGAGGCTGATGGAATACTCGATCAATTTGTGATGGAGAATACATGTAGCTCAGAAGTCGCCAGAGAAGTGTCGTCCACAAGCAAAGATTGCGGGGAAGATTCCGATGAAGATTACCAACCACCATTGAAAAAAACAACTACTG
>NC_090884.1:39596270-39603770 GCF_036669925.1 Montipora capricornis
TCTAATGAACAGGAGTCTAGAGTTATGTTATGTGGGGGGCATGTAGGTAGAGCACATGGGAAAAAATACCAAAATTAAACGAGGCTTACCTGTAAGGTGAAGTTTGATTTGGGTTCTGTGAGTCATTGGTCGGGAGCGAAGGAGTCATGAGAAAGCGCACGAGCCCGGGAAGATCAGTCTTTAACAGATGTGAGCACTTACACCCAATCACGGGTGGGGTAATAACACATGGGTGGGCACATGACTCCTTCGCTCCCGACCAATGACTCACAGAACCCAAATCAAACTTCACCTTACAGGTATTCTGTTTCGTCATTGGTCATTGGTAGCTACGGAGTCACGTGAGATTTTAAAGCAGTGTGAGGGCGAACACAAATGGGACAGCAATGATTATAACAATATGAATCTGCTTTAATACCATGCTCTCTTAGGGAAACTATCTTAGTTGTCACCACATACAGCTTTAAGGAGTTTAGCCCCAAAATTCGCTCGATGTTCCACTGGTTTGTGGTAAAACTTGGTAAAGGTGGATTCCTGAGACCACCCAGCACTTTTCATAATTGTGGCAAGAGAAATGCTGTTCCCTTTAGCTGCAGATGTAGAAGCTGACCTGGTGCTGTGGGCACCATACTTTGAAGTGTCAATTCCAGCACCAGCCAATGTAGTCTTAATCCATCTGCTTACTGTATCAGGGGAAACAGCTTTGTGAGGCTTAGTGTAACTAACAAAAAACTGCTTGACATCACCTCGAAGAACATCTGTACGCTTCAGATAGTGCTGAAGATTCTTTACAATACAAAGACTAACATCTCGTGCATAGGCCTGAAACTCAAGGCAAGCTAAATGTTTACCAGGTCTCGAAGTTTTCAACAGTGAGTTAATGAAAAACACACATTTATCAGAACTTATTTGCATACAATCAATTGATAATGTGTGCAAAGTCTGATGACGCTGTACCGAAAGCAACGCAAAGTCAAAGTTCAGGTTCTTCAAACTAAGTTTCCCAGGTTGCCCAAATTTTGCTAGGTAGTCTAATACCACAGTCACATCCCAAGTTTCTTGATACCTTGGTAGAGAGGGTCTGCATTCGAAAATTCCCTTGATGAAACGACAAACTAAGGGATACTGTCCAAAAGTATAATGCTCTGATGTGAAACAAATAGTAGATAAAGCACAACGGGCTGTGTTGAGGGCACTATATCCAATCCCTGTTTGGTACAGTTCTGCCAGGAAATTAATCCCATGTTCTAGAGTCGCTGAAAAAGGATTAATCTTTCTTTGACTACAGTACTGTTCCCATTTAGTGATGAAAGGTTTATATTGTTGTTGAGTACCCCTTCTCCAGGACTGCAAGATGAGTGACGTAGCCGATTCCGAAAGGCCTCTGCCTTCAAGGGATTTCCGGACAAGTGGCATATCAGAAGGGTGAGCTTCTGATGTAGTGGATGCACCAAGTCTGGCTGTTGAGGTAGAAATAAGGTGTGTTTCTTTTTTGCAAGCACAAGGGGTTCCTGAACCAGCAGTCGCATTACCAATGGCCACCATGGTTGAGTCGGCCAGCATGGCACAACTAACAGTCCTGTGGCCTCCTCTGCTTGGATTTTCTGTAACACTTTTGGGATGATACTAAAGGGAGGAAAAGCATAAAAAACGTAAGGTTTCCAAGAGATTGAAAAGGCATTAATAGCCATTGCTTCAGGATCAGGTTGGTAGGCGACAAATGGCCTTAACTGGTAATTAAGCCTAGAGGCAAACAGGTCAATCTGAGGCTCAACATGAAGGTTCTTAACAGCCTGGTGGAAACTCCGTCTGTCTAAGGTCCATTCAGTTTCTTTTCTAGATTACCTGGACTCTGCATCAGCTAGAGTATTCTCTTTTCCTGGGATATGACTTGTGGTTAACCACATGTTATTTTCAAGGCACCATGCCCAGAGTGTACGGGTTAGATCATTTCTCTTTCTGGAATGGCTACTGCCCATTTTACCTAAATCTGACACAGCAGTCATATTATCTATTCGCACAAGGACATGCTTCCCTGACAACTCTTTGTGAAATGCCTTGAGAGAAAATAACACTGCAAGCATTTCAAGATAATTAATGTGATTTGAAGCCTCTTCAGGGGTCCAATGCCCCCAATCTTTACATTATCAAGTACTCCTCCCCAGCCTTCTTTACTTGCATCTGTGTATAAAGTGATCTCTGGCTGAGGAGGGCTTATAGGTTTTTGCAGCGACCCTGCTGAGTGTATCCACCACTGCAAATCACTGCGAGACAACTCAGACAGTGACATAAAGGCATCAAAGTTACCCTTGTTTAAGTGCAAGGCCTCAGTTTTGTCCATGTCCAGTGACCTAAAATGCAAGGGCCCTAGCTTTGCAGCTGGAAAATTTGATATGAGTAACCCAAGAGTGGATGCCACCTCTCTTACTGTGGGGTGTGGACACTGCAACAGGCCTTGACAGGTATGAATGATCTTCTCGATCTTCTCAGAGGTTGGATAGACTGTCATTGTAATTGAGTCTATAATAAAACCCATGAAGGTGATTCGATGTTGTGGAACAAAGGATGATTTTTCAGGGTGTACAGTAAACCCAAGGGAATCAAATAATTTGACAGTATCCATAACATTTCTTTCACAGTCATCATAGTCATCACCCTGGAGATATGAGTCATCAATATGACTTGCTGAAAGGTGTCCCAGCTGCCTTAAATGTGAATATACTGGCTTTAATAATTAAGTAAACTTCCTGGGGCAAAACGCCAATCCATTTGGAAAACAAACATATTGATATAGTTTTCCTAGCCACTGAAACTTCAAGTATTTTTGGTCGGCAGTGGCAATAGGCACAGAATAATAAGCATCTTTTAGGTCTATTGATGCCATAAAACACCCAGGTTTTACCATATGTAGAACAGTATTAAGCGAGTCCATTTTAAAATGGTGATATTTTACATAAGTGTTTAAACATTTGAAATTTAAAATAACTCTGAAAGAGCCATCCTTTTTAGCCCTATTGAAGATAGGAGAGATATATTCCCCTTCTTCGTGACTACTTGGGGTAATAACACCTTTAGCAAGTAGTGTATTTATTTCGGTATCAATGACACGCTGTTCATCCAAATCAAGGATTTTCTTCTCTCTGGGAGCTACTCTTTGATATGGAGTCCTGGTAAATTCAATTGGCTGGCCTAATATCATTTGCAGTATCTCAGGGTCTGAGGTTAAGGCCTGCCACTGATTATAATATTCTCTCAGCCCCCCTGCTTTAAAGCAGAGACCTTTGTGCTTAAGATACTGCAACATATTTACCTTGTCTGTCAGGATATCAGAGCATTTCACTGGCTGGATTTCTTCTCGGTTTCCCGTGGTTTGTAGAAGTTGTTTTGTGGCCGGTAAGACCGGCCCCTCTTCCCTAAAAAAGGCTTTCCACTAGAGTGAGGGGATTTGCCCTTCCAGCCATCGCTATGGTTTCGGTAAGGTGACTTTGCAGTAGTCGTATGGCCAATCCTATTAGTCGTTTTGATATTGTTGAACTGAGATTGCAGCTCATCGCCAAATAACAAGCGCGTGATGGGTACTTGAGAGCCACACAACGAGGAATATTCGTTATTTAAGTGTGCTTTGATAGCGTCATGTCGACGGTAAGACAAGTCAATGTTTACATGACCTAACAATGCCAGAGCATCAGCGTTATACGTAACTAATTTCCCCAATGTCTCAGTGAGAGCCAGCGCTGAAGTCTTGTTTAGATCTGCACGGATAGCCAGCAGTGTGTCAATCGATTTGGCGACAGCACTACCGACTTTAACAAGGACTTTCTGCATGTTTGCAAGGCATAAATCCGTGCTCCTGGTCCCGTGCTTCAGCTTATTCCATATCTCGGGGTTGACCTTTGGCACAGTTAATTTCTCACAATTATCAGGTCGATTGTATTTCGCCAATTTTTCTTTTAATTTGGCTTCCTCCAACTTAGAACCCCATCGCTTATTGACGATATCCGCCAATTTCTGAGTGACTTTCGGGTCAGTTTGCTCGTCCGACTCAAAGTCTTGAGCAATTTCATTGAGCAATGCGTCCTCTGCAGAGCTGCCCCGTTTTGGCGGGTCGCTGTTGGGCGGGCAAATGAGTGCCTCGGAATCCGACTTTTCAGGAATCTCTGCTATCGCTCATGGCACTAGCTGCAGGAAGTTTTCTTCTCCTTTTTGGTGGTGTAGCATGGTCTTCTGGTTCTTCAGCTAACCGTTTCATTGCCTTTTCCATGCACAGCGTGGTGGAACTCAGTTGAGTCATAGTTGACAAGACGTTAGCAAGCACGTTGTCTGTGCCCTGTGGTGAAGAATTCGCTGACTCATTGTCTTCAGAAATTTAATTTTCTTCCTCCGCCGGTGAAAGGCCGTCCCTTCCACTTATATTTTCGGCAGCCATGCGGTGATTTTCTCGGCGTTCGTTGAACACTGAGCACACAACACAACACACGTCGGACCTTCCCGAAGGATCGCACACAACTGATCTTCCCGGGCTCGTGCGCTTTCTCACCTGACTCCGTAGCGACCAATGACGAAACAGAATTAGAAGATTTGAAGGGAATGTCAACATTTACCCTAGCATTTATTGCCTAGCACAAATCAGAATTTCCTTCTATAAAATTATTGAAATGCTGCTGTGCTAACAAAAAGCATACTTTTGTTGCAACAAGGAAAAAACCTGTATGTGGTTGTTTAGGGCTGTGCACTACTGTGCACTAGTTCAGGCTGGTAATAGTCCTGAAAAGTACAGAGAGACCATGCTGACACTTGGCAAATACCACAGCAAGGACATTCATGAATGGGAGGGAGGGTCTTGTTCTTTTCATCCCCTGACAAAGTGCTCTCGTAAGAAATGTCATTGTGGAAAAAATGGGTTTTACCCAGATATGAAATGCCAAGGACAGCCATATCACTCTACTCACCCCCTGAAATGTGAGTTTCATGGGCTTGCCTATGAGATTGAGTGCCCTTTCCCTAATTCTGGGTCAATTACACTATTTGCATTTTTTGCCCTTTCAGAACACTCTAACATGCCAGAGGCCACCTTTAGTGTTTTGACAAAATTCAGGGCCAAGGATACCAATCCACACCAAAAACATTACCAGGCCTCTACCAATCTGGGCCTTATTCAGGCAAACATGACCTGGCTGTTTAAAGAAAAAGGGGCACAATACCACTGGATCATTGAGCTGTATTCTCGGATGGGCCTTTCAGTACTCAGTGGAATTCAGGAGATTGTATGTGAACAAAATCTTGTCGATTTCATAACAAGTTGTTATTTTGGAATGATCAGGTGGGGATGATTTGGGATATGAAGTTCTGTTTGGATATTATAATGATTATATCAACTGTTAAAAAAAATATTCCAATATAGTGAGGAGAAGGGAAAAGGAATAGACAAAGTTCAGCACCTGTGTTCAGTGTTCTACATATGCATGTGGATATGCGGGTTTGAGTGCATACTTCTAATTTCATTGAATATTGTGTTCAACGTATTTTTCTTTTCACAAGTGCCAGCATGACAACAGAGAGAGAATGAATACGGTTGGAAGACAGATGTGGGGAAAAAGAAAAGAGTCAAGAGAAAAGTAAACCAAGCTGAGGAGCAAGAATTGAGGTATAACTAATCAGCGCAGTGGTCATCAACTGTAAACAGGGTCCCAAATTATTTTTTAAGACTCTTTTCAGGACTTCATTGAACAAACTGAATCAAAATGTAATGATCACTTCCGCTGCGCCAGCTTTGGCTTGTTGGCTTTATTTTTCTTGCTGGTGCTGGTGCCATATAATAAACAACTTAATAACCTCGACCGTTCGGTCGTTATGGGAAAATCTCAAACCTCGGCCTACCGTATTGACCTCGCTATCGCTCGATCAATACGGCAAGGCCTCAGTTTGAGATTTTCCCGTAACGACCTCACTCTCGGTTATTAAGTAGTTAATAATTATTATTATTATTCCAACAACAACAATTGCCTGAGAATATAGCCGAAATTTGGTGATGCTACCACTGGATATTGCTTCTGATTAGTGGAATCAAATTTCCTGGGTTGTGAAGCTACATCAGTATGGAATTTGTGCGCTCCTTTCTCAAACGTCATTTGGCGGGGAAACCAGTGGTAGTGTCGCTAAATGTCGTCTGTTTTCTCAGGCTACAACAACAAAAATAATAAAACATAAGGATTCTGTTTATATAGAAGAGGGGAAGGGGTCCCTTGACAGCAGTGGTATTCCTTCAAGACTTTCAGGTCCCATAACTTTCTGCAGACATCTGCTGCAAACATGTTTGGCTCCACAGGAGGGGAGGCTAGGCATTTAAACTAAGAAAAGATTTTCTGTTAAAATGCTTCATCCCAGCTACCAGGGAATTTCTGGATATTTAAGTCACTAACCTTTGATAAAACATTGGATGTAAGTTCCTGTTCCTCAAACCTCCCTCCTACCTAAAATCAATCCTTGCCCCCATTGTCCTTATGAGACATTAACATGCAAGGAACTGATATTAGAGAAGTGCAGAAGGCACAGTTTTCCATCTTCAGAACATTTATTGCTTGTCAAATTTAATCTCTTGGTTTAACAAATAAATTAACTTGTACTTTCACGTTGAAAGTGTAGCTGGAGGTGTGGCTTGCATAAAAAAAGCCATTTCACATTACTTCATACTGCTAATATTGTGGTCAATCAATATTCTAGATTTCTATTAAAAAACTGAGAAAAAAAATGAAAACTATTCTAGAGTTAAGCTCAGTTAATGATCACTTAAACGTTGAATGTCATAAGCTTATGCAGAGGCAACTGTCAATATGTACTTTTTGCATGTTGCAGGTTAAATGTCACTAATGTATAAGATAGTTTTTGCAGGCTACAGGGTAGATTTTCAGCACCTGTTCATTCGAGTTAAAGGTCTAGTCAACTGCAACATAAGGCTACAATCTACTTGAAATACCAGGTAGACTCATTCAAACTCGTTTACGAATTTTCAATCCGCAACATCCCAGAACCTGCATTTGAGCTCATAGTACTAGACTTTCAAGATTACTTACCCGATGTAAATGACAAGACATAAAATCAGCCTTTTGCCCCGCACACACCTCTAAGCTGAGTTCAATCCATTGAACATTTCCAAACCTTCATGTTCAGGAACTTTCCATCTTTAAAATCACGAGTTGATAAGTTTAAGTCCTAAGATTAAGTCAATCGATGAACAGGAGCTGAAATCAACCCAAGCAGTGTTGCTGCAATATCTGCCTGACATGGCTTAAAAGGAGCGAACATAATTCTTGCTATCACCCATTAAACGGAAAGGTGCAAAGGATATAAAACGGTCTGCTACACTAGCCCATTTCTTTTGCTTCTTGGCCTGGTAAACATGGCTGACAATTCCCTCTGTTTCGACCACATGACTTTTAATTCCGCACAAGACCTTCTCGACTGAAAAAAACACGTGCACACGCGCGTAAATACAATCAGCTT
>NC_090884.1:39613770-39631270 GCF_036669925.1 Montipora capricornis
GTAAGAGACTGTTGGTGCAACTACATCCCTGTGCTCTTTAAGACCAAAGCGTTTCCCAGCAAGGTAGAACTTTCCTTGCAGGTATAGTCTTTCCTTGCAGCTAGTTCAGCAAGCGATTCACAATAACTGGACAGAGTTGGCCACTGCTCCCACTTTGTAAGAGGGCTTGGCTGCGACAATTGCTCCGTCATAAAGGCATCAATAGGGAGCTTAAGCACCGACGACGAATGACAGGACGACGACCACCGGAAGTAAAATCGTGATGCTTTGAATGAATTGCGCATGTCAGTCTCAGTCAAGGCGTCGTTGTGCATACGTCGACGACTGAATTTTGAGTGAGTTGGCGTTCTCCCGAAAACGTAAGTAAGTTAACCTGTTTAAACTCGCGAAACCTCGGTTTATACCCTGGCTTTATTTTGCATGAATTATTTGATTCTTTATTGGTTGAGGAAGGCTGTTTTTATCGGATTTTGTTGTTTATAACTTATTCTGTGAATGCGCCACTGACGAGTGATTTTTTTTCAGGAAATCAAACATGGCTTCTTCTCAAGACACTACGAAGAAAGGGTAAGTATCAGGGCTTTGTAGATGCCATTACTCGGTACTTTGCCAGTAACTTACATCAGCTATTAGTGAAGTAAATTCTTGCTTAAGGTTACTTAAAATTTGGCCCTAAAGTTCTATTTTTCTATCATCGAACAGAAACAAGTATTTTCAGTGGTCATCGGAACACGATGTGATCATGTGTCGTGAAGTTCTTGTCTCGGAACCGTTTAATTTCAAACCGAGGAGCCCAGAAAGGGGAAAGGTTTGGGACGCTATTGCCCAGCGGCTGAATGCCATTGACCAGCCAAAGTTCAGAGTATCCGCCAGAGCTGTCCGTGACAGGTACTCTCTCTTGACTGCAAAGCAAGCCCAAAAATTAAGGGACGAGGAGAAAGCGTCAGGAATTCATGTCGAAATATCAGAACTGGATAGTTTGCTGGAAGAAATTTTAGAGAGAGAAAAGGATGGTAAAGCTTAAATTGAGTCGCAGGATCTTGACAAAAATAGAAAGGCAGAAAAGGAAAAGGCAACAGCAGAAGAAGTGAGAAAACAAGCAATGGAAAGAATGGCTGATACTAAAAAAAGGGAGAATGATGAATCGGATAAAGGCAATGGAAAGAAGAAGGTAAGAAGAAGCACAAGTGATACAATTGATTATCTGAAGGAAAAATCAGCGAAAGATCATGATTTGAAAGAAAAGGAACTTGAACTGAGGAAAAGGGAATTGGAACTTGCTGCAGATGAACAAGCTCAAGCTGCTCAGCAACAAGACAGTATGATGCGTGCTTTCATGAGTCAAATGCAGGAGCAACAACAAAGCTTGCAAGCAATGCTTATTACACAGCAGCAACAGCAGAACAAAATCTTGATGGCTTTAATGGAGAATAAGAAAAAGGAATAAATGTGCCAGTGGAACACCTGTTAATGGCACCATCAAAAGATGTTGAGTTTTTATAGTTTGTGAATATGTTGTTTGAATTGTAAAGCCTGGCAGGCACAAAAAGGGAAGAGCAGGGTGGGGCAGGGGGGTATGTAAGAGAAAAGGGGGAGGCACACCTGGTACAAGAACCCATTTTTGCATTGTGCCCAACAAATGTTTTGTGGTCTAGTCACATTGCCCGGTCAATTAACTGTCAACACTTTCACCAATAAGAACAAGGTTTTACACACCACTTGGTTATGTAACCAAGGAATTTTTGTTTACCAAAAATCGATGAATACTGCAAAATCCCAATGACAAGCCCTATAGGCTTATACAATGTTTTATACATAGCGCTGGGTGGGGGTGTTGAAATCTGACCTTGGTATAACCATGACTTGGTGTGAAAATAATAAAAATGGGTATCAGCAAATCAAAATTGTTCGACTACACAAATGAACAGAAGGTCGTTCTTATGGCAGGTGTACCTTTCCTCTCCCTATCTGCTCTTCCTTTTCCTTGCCCTCCCAATTTCATTTCGACACCTGTTTTGAAGGCTACAAAATGAGATGCTTTACTATTTTGTAATCCCACAATACACTATATCTAAATGTGCTGTACATCCAGGGACATTTGGAAAACAATAGTCTTATGCATTCTTTTTGGACAGAGGGGGGTTGGGGTTAGTAGACTGTAAAAAACTCCCAAGAGGATGACAGTCGATAGGCGCGCTCAAGCGTAGTTCGTACTAGGTACTTTTCTCTAGGTAATTTTTATTTAATTTTAATTTTTATTATTTTTTTCTTGCAGGAAGGATACTTTTTTTTGGTCAGCTAGTAAAAAAAAGCATAATTTGCCCTCGATAACAGGAACTATTTTACAGCCCGGCCTGCATTTGCCATTAGTGGTTTCAGAAATGTTGCAAGCTATTAATATGATATTTAACCATTACACTTAGATTGAACTATGATAAAGGTCTTGTCTTTTCCATTTGCTGTTTATTAATATTTTGAATATTATTGATTACTGATTATATGACTGTGTACAAAATCAGATAGCCATGGGAATACATTTCAAACTAGCAAACAACTTCAGATTTGTGACTAGAGTTTATATACTTGTGGCAAGTTTAGTGGAAAACCAAGTTAAATGAGTTCTTTTGGGAAAAATTTTCTTGTACAGGTCAGTTAAGTTTATTTATTACTTTAGTGAACTTATTCAGTTTCAGAACTTTTTTTTGATGTTGAACTCATGTCAAAATGGACATGTTCATTGCATTGTCTATCTTTTTAAAGTTGTACCAACTGAAAAGAAGTCAAGAATACTCTTGTGCTTTGAATGTTGTTCCTTACCCTTCATCCTCTATTGTTGGGAAAGCAAGCCAAGAAGGCTCACATACTTTTTTTGTTATTTTAATACCAAGCAGTGGAGCTGTCAGAGTTTTTACAGCAAGGTGAAAAAAAATAAGGATCACCTAGCTGTAAAAAATCTGACAGCCCCACTGCTCCAGGACCAGACAATATAATGATTTTAAACCAACAAGAGAACAAAATGTTTCTTCTGAACTATCATGTAAGACAAATGTACATATATGTCCATATGTAGGGTTTATACAGAGTACAAGTTCATCCTACAGTATCACAATATTTAAGGAAAGTACTCTTCAAGGCTTGGTGGGCTGAGATCAAAAAACTTACATGTCTGGTTTCCATACAGACAGGTGAGAGCATTCCTGAGAAGAACAGAAACAACATACATTTTCCCCACACTACTAAGCATTAGCTTCAAATTTTTTTTAAAGTCCATGAACTTAAAAGAGGTAACAACATCACCAAACAGCCACTCTACAGAACTTCTTACGGCGCTCATTGCAGCATTATATTGTTCCATCTGGTGAGTGAGAATACCAAACTTGAATGGACCTTGCAGGTGGATTCTTAATGGGTAGGCAGGATCACCGTAGAGACAAAGGGGCTGGCCTGCAGGATTAAATGCAAAGTGCTCAAGGTTGTCCAGCAACCTTGAATCAGCCAACATACCAGCGTCATGTCTCCTCCCCTCTAAAGACATAGAAAAGGGTTTGAAAGAGGATCATGAAAAAAATACATTAATTTAGAAATTTCTAATCAATTTTAATTACAAATTATAACAAACTGACTAATCTAAATAAAGTATATAATAATTATTGATAGTACAATTTATATGACAGAATAATATTGATAAATAGTATTACAAATAGTAGTTCAAATGATAATCATAATAATAATAATAATAATAATAATAATAATAATAATAACAATAAAGTTTTTATAGAAATCAGTTTTTGCTAAACAGACTGAAACCGGACATAAATAGGTGATGTATAGAGAGACAACCGGTAAGTAAATATTTTTTTTCCCTTACCAACTGGGTCATAAAGGTTTCCAATTAGACCATTAGGCAGTGCAACGCTTTGAAACTTTAACGCATGCACTCTTTTGTGGCCATTGTAAACTGTGCGCTGGTTTGCTCCTGGACGTGTTATAGGCCGAACAGTTCCATCAATGAATCCAAAGCAATTTGCTAAAGGAGAACCCTTGGATACAATTGCATCGACGTACGTCTGAAGTTTAACTGGACTTAAAATGTTGTGGTTCCATTGTGTAACCCTGTGGGCATGATGACTGTATATGTGGTCTACCAGCTGGTTTGTTACCATGCTGAGAATTGGTACTGGTTTAGGAAACCTTTGTATCATATCTCCATATCTACATGGATAGGACAATCGCCTTAAAAGAATACAGAGACCCTCTACACCGTCACAAATAGATCTAAACAACAACAACAACAAGTTGTTAATAAAGATAAGCTTATATTTGACACAAGTACAAATAATCATTTTCATTGCTTCAGTTTTTGAAAAAGAGGGTTGAATATGGCACTTCCAACTTTTCTTGTTTAATAGTTACCTTTGTTCGCATTCAATGACGGCAGGAATTTGAAGGACATCCGAAAGAGCCACTATATCTCTCTTTCTAAATCTGAATTCAGCCAAGCACTCAGATTCATCGACTTCTTCAAGGTCAAAATCAGGGTAACCGTGGTACGGAAAATCTGGGTTTCTCGAAAAATATTGCTCATACAGTAATAGGAATTCTTCATCATCAATCACACCATCATTTTGCATGAGGAGAAGAAAAGACCGCATATCTCTAAACGACGACATATTCGAAGGAGATGTTTAAGGCCGGCGTCGCTTGGGGCTTTTGCTTAAGTGTTTATATTTCCCGCCGAGAACGAAACCCGCTACCCAGTCTTTTACCGACATGACGTCATAATTTCGTCGTCGTCGTCTCATTCGTCGTCGGTGCTTAAGCTCCCTAATGCTTTGTTAAATCAAGTGTTCTCTGGTGATAATACCAGACCTTATAAACTGATTTAGCCAATGGGCTAAATAATCTCCTTCGACCTCTGTAACTGATATTTCATAAGGGCACTTACATGTAAAACCTTGAACAAGATTCCAACAGCAATATTCCAGAATCATACTCTATATTGAACTGTTCACTTATTCTGGCTTCTTTCTATACATTGAAGTGTTGTAAAATAACTGAGTAAACTCAAGCAAGAGCCTTTCAATCCAAAAACTTAACATCAACAGGAGACAACATAAGGTTTAAATATCTTCAAAATCATGTTGAAAAGAAAACATTTGTTTACGCTTTTGTTCTTACATGTGGGGATTTAAACATAAATGAAATGCGACCAGAAATTTAACTATCTATAACCGTCACACATCACTTACAAGTCAAGTATTTTAGTATGCACGTCACATGAATCAATTGACAAAACCAGCAGCCAAATAAAATAAAGAAATCAGGTTACATGCATATGGAAAAGTTAAAAGCCTTGGAAGACCAGTACAGTATGTTTGCCGCACTCTCCAGAAGCTCTGAGATCAGGTAATACACCTTTTAAGAGTTCTATCAAAGTACTCAAGAAAGACTCTATCACAAAATCTGTCACATGTATACTGTCAACTTGAGTGTGTGCTTTTCTTCATATACTTGAATCGACTAAGACATTTTTCCGAATATTGTCTCCTGTTGCTGATTTTTGTATTGAAATTGAAATCAAAAACACTCAAGCATGTTAAGACATGGCTCAATTTTTGGCATCAACCACATGCAAAGTTAAAACTGTCTTTCTTTGCGAACCATGCGATCAATTGTAAAAGTTGCTAAAAACGTATTTTAATGTATTGAAAAGATTAGAGTTAAACTGATGTGACCAAGAAAAATAAGGACAGGATGTTATTGAAAAGAAAATTGAAAAAAAAAAGGGGACGAAATGGTTAATTAAAAGCAAGACCCAACCATGGGTAAATGTTTGGTTTACCTCTTAAAAAAATTATGTGGCTGGAACAGCATAAAAAGTGTCATGTGACCTGTTTCACTCACATCAATTTTTAACTTGAATTAAAATGAGAGTATACCAATCTAACCAGTTTCATGACATGACAAAAACACTGTATTAAATATGCACTTTGTGGTATCTCGCCACCAAATAGGTTTTCATAAGTTATGAAAATTCCAAGATTTTCTGGAAATTAGGCTCAAGTCATGTCCTAACATGCTTGAGCAATATTAATTTTTTATCAAAACTAGAAAATATTATTTTATGCTGCAACAAATTTAACTCAAGTGACGACGCTGTTATTATGCTGAAAATTTCATGTAAGTGCCCTTACAAAATATCACGGGCCAAGACCATAGCCCTGACCTGTCTATTTGTTAACATTTCTTGTAGTGAGATCAATTCAGGAATTGAAGCAAACTGATCGAGTTCTTCACTGGAAACAAAGTGATTTCCAAGCCCCGCACCCAGACGCTTGATTAAACTTCTCCCTTTAAAATCTTCCAGATGTTTATCTTTGAGATGCTGTGAAAGGGCACGCAGTTGGTTCATGGAGCTCAATACTTTAATTTCCATGCAGATGGGGCAAATAACTTGGAATGGGTTCAGCAGGTAGCCGTCATTACCAAATACCAACTTTACCCCAGCCTTTGTCTTGTCAAACTCCAAGAGGAACCTAGAATCTTCTACCATTATCTGAACGCATTTGGCAGTCCACTTTACATCTAAAAAGCCACGTGTTCGCTTCCCTGCATCATCGTGTAACCCCATTTCACGTTTGAGTTGCTCTGCCACTACTTCCTTACTCCTGAGAGCCCGTTTTCCATCAGCAATAGATAACTCTGCAGGACTAGGTTGAAGTTTCACCTCCACAGTCAACTTGGAGTAATTTTTTAGTACTTCAACTGCATGGGGGAGGCTGTTGTCATCACTTTCCTCAATTTCCACCTTGAACACTTCATTGCCAGTGTCGAAGTCGTATGTTACACAAATCAATTCTTTACATACATTAAATATTTTGGCCACGTTTGCAATAGACTCCCTTGTGGTACCATTTTGTGGTACCATTTTGTAATTTTTTGAGGCAAATGTCCGCATATTCCACACCCATGACACCTCTGAAACATGATAACACTTAACTGGAATTACTAAAAAAATCATTCCTAAATAAAGTTTGTTGGACTAATTTAGCTGCCGTTACACTTATTTGAGAAAAGGCACTTATTTTAATAATTACAGTTAAAGTGGAAATAAACATCACAAGCTTAAATCAAAGAAAATATAATAAACAAAAGCAGAAAAACAGCTACTGGTTTATAATATTGTACTAGTCAGACTATTATTAAGTGCAGTGTTTACCCCGATTTTGCTTCACGTGTAGGCAAGTCAATAAAGCTGATTAAAAGGAAAAAAATAAATTAAACATTGCTTTAGTTTTCTCTAAATTAAGCCTGAGACCTGAGATTTCGCCAAAATCCACTGTGATTTGTAATCCTTTTTCCACCGAAGAGAGGTCGAAACATAGCAGGTTGGTGTTGTCTGCAAATTGACTAATTTTAATTTCCCTTTCAAATATCGAAATTCCCTTGACAGCACTGGATTGACGAATTTTCATGGACATAAGTTCTGCGGCTAGAATGAACAAGTAGGGAGAAACTGGGTATCCTTGTCTTACTCCGGTAGAAGGTTTTATCCAGTTGGTAGCATAGCCATTATTTAGTACCGCACTTTGTATATCAGTGTAAAAGACCTTTACCCAGTTTCTTAAGCTGTCACCAAAGTTGTAAAGTTTTAGAACATGATGTATGCATGACCATTCTAAGGTGTCAAAAGCTTTCTGAAGGTCTAACGATAGCAATATACCGGAGCGGTTTAGCTTCTTTGTTTGCAATGAGCCTAATATTCTCATCGATATATCTGCCTTTCACAAAACCTGTTTGATCCGGGTAAATCAACGATGGCAATATCGGTTCAATCCGTTTAGCTATTGCTTTGGACGCAATTTTATAGTCAACATTTAAAAGAGTTATTGGTCTCCAATTCTTCAGTTCTAATAGCGCTGATTCTTCTTTTGGTATTAGGGTTATTATACCTCTACGCTGTGAGATTGATAACTGTCCATTTTCATATGCAGCATTGAGACTCTCTACTAAGTCGTTTCCAATTAGGTCAAAGAACTTTAAGTAAAACTCGACAGTAAAACCATCCTCCCCTGGGGATTTTCCATTGCCGAAAGAGGCCAAGCTTTCCTTACATTCTGCATATGTTACGAGGCTGTCTAATTTCTTACTGTCCTCCTGTGAGAGACGAGGGATTTCTAGATGTTCTATGTAATGATTAAACTGCTCTTCGGTAACATCCATTTTACACGTGTAGAGATCTCTGTAATAATTTTCCATTTTTAACAAAATCTGTTCTTCTTCTTTTATTATCTCTCCCTCGTTGTCTTCTAATTCTGAGATTACCTTCTTGCTGTAATTTCTTTTCTCGAGATTAAAAAAATATTTTGTAGGTCTTTTGCCTTTTTCAGCCCACAAGCATTTGGATCGAAACTTTGCAGCTTCACCTTTGCTTTCATATATTTGTTGACGTTCCTTTTTGAGATTGTCATACTTTTCAACTCTTCGTCGAGAGACATAACATCAGAATTGCTACAAATGATATGGTCAAGTCTATCCATTTCGTCCTTAATTATAAGTTCACGTTTTTTCGCTTCCTTTGCTTTTCCTTTGGCGAACGAGATAGTAAAGCATCTAATTTCCATTTTAAGCAGTTCCCAGTACATTCTTTTATCTTGAATATAATTATACTTTTCCCGAAATCCAGAATACCTCTGTCGCATTTGTTCTACGAATTTATTATCCTCCAGGAGAGCATTGTTAAACTTCCAAAAGCCAGGTCCCCTAGGGACTACTTTTGTCCAGTGCAAAGATAGTAAAAACTGTCCTATGGTCGGGTGCTATTGATGATTAAATATCAACTTTTTGGACATATTTAGTTAAATTTCTTGCTACAAGAAAAAAATCTATTCTGGATCTCATTTTTAGGGCTTTGGATACGTATGAATATTTGTTTATGTTGGGATGTTTAACTCTTTGTATGTCTACAAGATCAAAAATATCCATTGTCATTAAGATTAGATTCCAGAAACCGGTTGGTCTCCAAGGTAAACCACCCTTTTTGTCCTTCTTTGTTAGAGTGCAATTCCAGTCACCTCCTACAATCAGTGTCGTTAATTCAGATTGGTCTATCAAATAGTTGTTAAGCTCTTCTATAAATTGCAACTGCTCGGCTTGATCATTTGGCGCGTATATATTACAAAGTGACAATTCCATACCATGAAGAATTAAATTAATTAGAACTATTCGTCCCAAGGTGTCGCTTAGGGAATTTTTAATTTTGCTGTCTTTGATTACGGGATTTAATAATATGCAAGTCCCTTTACTGTGTCGAGTGCCATGAGAAAAAAAAATTTCACCTCCCCATTCATTTTTCCAGAATGACTCATCACTTAATTCTGAATATGTTTCCTGTAGAAAATAGATGGTAGCGTTTTGATCTTTAAGAAATGTAAACATGCTGCTTCTCTTAATCGGATTTCTAAGACCTCTAACGTTCAGAGAGATGATTTTACATATTTGTTTCTTAGACATCACTTTTCAAAAGAAAAAAAAACAGACAAAGATATTACAATGGAAAATAGGCTTTCTAGAAAAGAATACAGAGACAAAAAATTCAAAACACACAAGTCCGAATTGGGTACTGACCTTTTAAGTTCTCCCACCCTTTCCCTCCCCTCAAAATTGATCGAGAAAAATAAAAAGCGAGATAATACACAGCATTACCGAATAAACTGAATTATCTACAGCTAGTTCAAATGCACTCAAAGCAGATAAGTTGTTTACAAATTATCTAAATCATAATCGCTGAAAATTCGAACAGGATTCCCACTCGGTGATGTTTTTACAAAGATTTTCCCATCCATTGTCCAGAGACTGGTCAAGAGTCTGTCTTTTTTCATTTCACTTGCCCTCGATACGAGTTCACGTCGATAAACCGTCAGATTTTCATTTAAAAAAATGAGGTACATTAGGGCTTACCGCATTGGAATAGCCTGGAAACAAATCTGTCACTTTAACGTTTCTTAATTTCACTCTTTCCTTGTATAAGTTCGTTTTCACTTTGTGGCTCAGGAATTTTACAATAATCGGGCTAGAATTATTGCCACGGCGTTTGAGTTTGTGTGATATCTCAATGTCGGTAGGATTAACATTAACATTTAACACACCCGCCAATTTTAAAACTACCTCTTCGGTTATAGAATAGCACTGATCCGGTATACCTTGAATTTCTAGGCTGTTTTTTCTGGTGTACTGCTCCAGCTCATCTAGCGCGGTGTACAGCTTTTCGGTTTCATCTTCTTGCTCCCGTAGTTTTAGTTTTTTTCCCCACTGTCAAAATTTGGGTAATGGACAATGCTATTAAGAGAAAAGGCGGACTCCACGCAGTTTAGTAAGCATAACCCAACTAACCTTTCTTGACATTAGTTGATGTTGTAGGTGCCGATCTTGGATTCGAGTAGGTTTGCACAGACGTTTGATCAGGTGTTTTAGAACAGCAAGCCGTGACATTCTGGTCAATTTCACGAAGGCGCCATATTGAAGATTTATCCTGTGAATCTGATCATGATAACGCATGCGGCAATCCCTCGGGTCTCTGGGTGATTCTCTTCTTTTCCTCGCACTTGGTGGTGACCTTGATCGCAGCGATCTTGACCGGGAAATTGGCCTGGAAGACCTCGATCGATCTTTCCGTCGCTTTTTTGAAGAACATTTGAAGTTTCCCCTAGATCGGGAATGTGAGCGATTTTTCCTTGGCAGTCTTGTTTTCGATGATCGTTTGAACCTTGAACTTGAACGAGAAATCTGTTTGGTCTCTCCAGAACTTGATTCACTCCAGCTTGAACTCGAATCGTCCGTGGAATTTGCCATGGTGCACCCTATTGTGGTTGTTATCATGATTCTGCATGGTTACAATCCGTCATTGTATGTGGTGTCTGCACTTAGGGATTTCACAACAGTGTTAAAGGGATACTCTACACCTCAAAACAACATTTTAAAAAAAGATACCTTACAGTCTGAATAAAAGATATTTACAAAGAAAATCTGTCAATTTTTCTTTACTTTTAGTCGAGAGAGAAAAGTTTCGGAACGTGCTATTCGAAATTGGCGCAGATGTGAGAGCTCACAGCTCACTCCGACTTAAAATGTTTTGAGATCGCTCCTTAAGATACCAAGATCACGTAAATTTTTTGCTTCTAAAAGAACCTTCTAACTGTATCATGCCACATCGCTGTGTAGCTGGTGGGTATTTGAACACTGCAAAAGACGGAGTGAGTTTCCATGGCTGGCCTTCAAATGGCCTTCAAACACGCGAGCAAATTTTAACCAGACGGCCTCGAGCAAACTTTGCAGTAGTCACTTTTCCGAAGATTCATTTGAAACACAGTCAGTGATTGCTCATTTGTTAGGGTTAAACGTGAAAAAAATTTTAAAACCCGGCGCTGTTCCGACCATATTTAACAACTGTCCCCCACAAAAAAAGCCAAGACGGGACAGTAACACAGACCACACAGAAGGGTCCTCTTCGCCGGCGTGCGGGTCTCGTGCTCAGCAGTTTCAGAAGCAGCCCAGGGGAGCCTATAGAAAAAGAGAAGCTGCCAGGGTACGAATTGCAGATTATTTAAAACTGGCATTGCAATGTAAATATAACCCACAAATAACTAATGTAAACTTACCTTGTCTTTTTCAAAGATCGTCGCTGAACATGAACGAGAGAATTGTACGGTATCCTGTGAAGACAGTGTCAAAGGGCATGAAACAGCGAGTGGAGCTGAATCCTTACCTTGGGTACAGGAGGCAGCCACACAGACACAGTCTAACAGCAAAAATGTTTCTGTGCAATTTCGAACTAAAAGTACTGCGAAAGGGAAGTTTTTATAACTGTGTTGTGTATTGAAAATAAATGTCATCCTCCGAAAAAAAGTTTGTTTACAAACGTTTTGGTTATGATTTTTTCAGGTATTCAAACTACTGTACCTACTAAGAGTCAAGGAACCCAATGCACTCTTCTAAAAGAGATGTTTGTTACATCAACACCTTCTGCAAGTGACAATGAGCCATCAGATTCGGAAGAGATGGATGCAGACTCCGGACCCAGACGATGATAGAGATGAACATGAAGATGAAGATTTTGCTGACGATTGTTTGTACGAGTGAGTTAAACAAAAACTATTGGTCATTAAACTTTGTTATACCCTCATTTGTTTTTTTCGTTATCTTTTTTTAATCATTATTTACACACGGTAAAAATTGCAGGTACAATAAAATGCCTACCATCCTAAATCTAAAATTCTAATCCTTACATTATATATCTTACAATGATAAAACCTGTTTTACGAGAATGCCGTGTGTTGAAAAATTATGCTAGAGAAAGCGTTTAAATTGATTTTATGAACCAGGCGTATTCCAATGAGTACAAACCTTGCATTTACCTGCTGAATAGATCTCACTGGAATAAACACTTGAAATCTTATCTTTCACGCACACAACCTCCTGGCAATACACCTGCTTACGATCAGAAGTTGTTTCTTGTGGCAGAATCGTCACTGTTGAGTTTATTTGAGTTTTGCCCTGTGTGTCGGACAGAGTGTGAGAGGCGAGTCAAATCCAGGATTGGTACCAGAATAACAGTGATGCAAAAATGTCTCTCTTGCTCATTCACCAGAAGTTGGGATTCTCAGCCATCCATTGGGGACACCCCTCTTGGCAACATTATGATGTCATCAGGAATTCTATTTGGTGGGGGGAGTCCAGCAAAGGTGCTTAAAATAATGGGCCACATTCATGAAGCATCAGAAATAATACTTACATGCAGCAGTGGAGAGAACGTATAGAGAACAACAGTCCTCATTACTGGATAGCATCAAAGCTGAGGGGAAGGAGCTGATCTTGGGAGGGGATGGTCGCTGTGACAGCCCAGGGCATTCCGCCAAGTATGGCAGTTATTCTCTCATGGATTTAGAGCAAAACAAAATTCTAGATTCCCAGCTGGTCCAGGTTGGTATTTATATTTCTACATCCAAAATTAAATTAAAATATGACTGGGCATAAATAACTTACTTTACTGTCTGAGATATCTTTACTCTACAGAGTAATGAAGTAAAGAACTCTAATGCAATGGAAAAAGAACGCCTGCAAAGATCCCTTCAATTTTTAACTGGTGAAGGACTGTCTGTTGACACCTTGATAACAGACAGACATGTCCAGATTAGAAAGCAAATGAGGGAGAAATGGCCAGCTGTTAAGCACAGATTGGATGGCTGGCATATTGGCAAAGGTTAGTTGGTATAATCCATGCCATGACTTTGTAAGTGTGGTAATAATAGAAATTATTATACATTGAACTCTCTAACTCTTTTCTGATTGGCCGAAAGTACAATTATCATGTCAAGGACACTCAAGATCACAGGTTACCATGTCTTCCGGGCAGTGAAGAAGCAATTACATGACTTCCATTTTTTTTTCCGTGGAATATATAATAAATCAATTATTACATTCGGTTTTTGTGATATCCAGAATAATCAAGGTCTCGGTATGGGTTATTAGCCTCAGCCTTGGGCTCTGGCTGATATCCCTTAGCTTGACCTCCATTATTCTGGATATCACAAAAACCGAATGTAATAATTGTTTTATTATACATAATAATATAATTGTCTATAATTTTATGGCAACCTGTTAACACAAGACTGCATTAATACTGATTGTTAAGCAGACTTAAGGTACTGGTAAAAAGATTGACAGCTTTGCAAAAAAGAAAGACTGCTGTGGTCTCAAAATGGAAAAAGAGCGTGGTCAACCACATGTTCTGGTGTGCTGCATCAACTGATGATGACGACGATGATTTAAAGGAGGCAAAGTGGCTCTCCATTACTAATCACATCATGAACAAGCACTCAGGGCATGACAGTCCTTTGTTTCCCCAGTGTCTTCATGGTAGACTGCATGGCAGAGAAAGAAAAAAGAAATGGCTCAAACCAGGTATGGTAATGTTTAATTCTAAATATCTTTTACAGGAAATGATGTTTAAATAATGATACATACGGTTATTACTCACCATTTATTTGTGGCTGTTGTTCAGGTTCACAACCTTATGAGAAAGTGATAGAGGTGCTGACCAAGGGCTCACTGTTAAAGGATATCAAGCAGATGTCCGGAGCACATGCCACCTCATCACTTTGCTACAAAACGCTTGGCTTTCTCCTACCATGGAATGACCAGCAGGTAATTGTTGAAAACAACAATAAATGTATGACTTGGGCTTGTGAAAAAGAGACTCTACAGAAGCAGATGCAGAAAATGATCATAGCTGCTGTCATTTAAAAATAAATTGCATCAATATTTTCTCACATTTACTCTAAGTATTCAGCATAATTTATTTCCAGGTTGCAGATTTCCATCCTACATTTGAATGAGAACAGTGATCGCGAATGTGCAAAACTACAGGATGGTACTGAGCGGGTAAACATTGCTTTCCCCAAGTACAAGAAGGGGGAACATACAATAAAGAAGATTTTAGTTCAATGCACATATAGTAAGTACTGATAAAATATGACAGGAAACATTTCACGTGGGCTAATTTCAGAAATGACTAACAATTACAACTGCCTATATGATCTCTCATGTCTTTAAATCTTTCTCCTGCAGTTAAAATATAACTTGCATGACTTTCATATCTTCACTTGCACATAAAAAAAAAATAGATACATAACACACCAAAAACTTTTGATAATTAAATTATTATCGATTAGCATTAAAATTTAAATGAAATCTCATAATGATCAGCCCCTACGAAATAGGCTACCGAAATCTATAACTTTTTTTCTACGTTAACGACCCACTTGTTTCTTGTCAAGCCACAAGAAAAATTATAATTCTTCTAATAAAGATGTTCTCTCTAGGATATGTTGCTGCTCTGAAAGCGAGTGTTGCACGGATTCTTGAGGGAATTGACACCTGTGTCTTAGAAAGAGCTGCTGCACCTCAATCACTGTCATCGGATTTTGAGCGGCCAGATAAGCAGGCTGCTATAAATGCCTTCAAATCAAGGTTTAAGAAGAGTTAAGTTACCCAAAAATACGTAGCAGGAAAAGGCTTGTTCCATTGTTTTGAAAATGACGTAAATCAATCTATTGGCTCCTTGCTCTTTATAAGAAAGACCAACAAGGCTAATGGCTTCACTAGCAATATTTCTTACCCTTTCCAGTCCCAACTACAGTACAATACTACAAGAATTTTCCCTTCCTCATTGCCAGTTTAACTTGTTTCAATTTTAAAGCATGTAATAGAATAGCTTTAAGTTTATGAATTTCATTATTGTTGAAATTGCCTTAATATGGTACATTTGTAATTTATTGTGCATTTGTAATTTATTCCTGTTGGGGGTAACTACTTGGTGTAGGCACTCACATAATGGTCCAGGTAGTTATACTCAAATTTAAACAACAGAACAGTACTACAAATTTATACAGTTACCCTAACATAAAAATGAAAGCTGACCACAAGCAAACTGCAGTGAAACTAACTTCAAGCAAAATTGGCACTCATGTAATGGCCTTGCTTGGTTGTTCACCAAATAAGTTAGGTGAAGCCTACACCAAGTAGTCGATCAACACCCCCAGGAGTAAAACCACTACAGAAAGTGGATTTGTACACTTCAAGTACACTTGAAATTAATAACGTAAAAATTGTTACAAATAATTTTCATCCTACCATTGAAGACATTTGTTAACGTATCATCTGTAAGTTGAATACCAATAATCTTGAATAAGTCAGAATATGTTACGATTATTTTTAAGGTAGAACAAAAATCATCTATGAGAAGAAATGTTCGAATTAAATACAAAGTCTTCGATCAATTTATTTGTCTACTCGTCGAGAAAACGAAATCCTTCAAACACAATATCATCTTCAATTCCTGGGGGTGGAAAGTGTGCCCGAATGCAACAAACTGCACATGAAGGGAGAACCACTCTTATTTGCTTCCCCAACAGTCCCCAGCACCACCTTGCCAGCTGCCTGTAGGCTATGTGCCTCTTCTGTTTGTGATCTGGACCCTCATATGCATCGGTATACTGCTGTTTATATTGATACCATGCCGTTTGAAGAACCCACCGATTCAAGCAAACAGCACTAAACCCTGGATGTTGCGTAATGCACACTGGGAGCTCGCCAAGTCCTTCAGCCTCGACCGCTTCGTTGTTTTTTGCCACCACACAGTCAATTTCAGAACAACATATGCATTCAACCACTCTAGTCAGTCGCTGGCAATTCCCACAAGCACACCTAAGTGGACATTCTGATGTAAGGTGTCGTAAGGTTTCAACGAAAGACGTTGTTATAAGCTAATTTTCCAATAACACTTCTCGCATGCCAAATTTATCGATTATAAAACTGCCAGCTTATTGCGCACTCCAAATGCAGAAAGAAAGGAAAAGTCTACGTGACTATCTTTTATTCTCTTCAATTTAAAGATTATAAAAGTTTACAATAAAACAAGCTTATTCGCGAGACGATTTGAAGCTTACCAGTCTGTGTTTTGTAAGCGCTGTAATGTCTCCTCCTCGCTGGACTCATTAGAATCTGTACCTTCGCTGGCTTCGCTGTCATAAGGCTCAAAGAGGTATGGTTGGGTGCCTGCACAGTCGGCTAAAGCAATTTTGTCGGCACTTTCACAAGAAGAAGACACCGACGAAGAAAAACTGCTCGAATCGTCCGAATCCATAGCTCACTTGTTTTCAGTTTGAGCCGTAAAGCAAAACACACGAGTTCTCACTTCTACGTCATTGATCACATGTTCACTTTTAAGAGAGTTTCACTTCCGGTCTTCGAAAAAGGGTAAAATTGGGCTTTCGAGCACGGTTTTTTCTCTTTGAACCTTCGATTCTTCTCAGTTTTCGTCATTTTTCAGATATAATGGGGCAAATACTACCTTTTAAGAAAAACTTCATCTGAGGCATAGAGTATCCCTTTAATGTCGTCTACGTACCGTTTGTACATGAACGTTTCTATGTGTAGTTGTTCAAGTCTCTTGAGAAAGGTCTTGTCCCACCATTTCATGAAGACTTGGGCTAGTACGCCAGTTAATTTCATTCCAATTGGTCCTCCTTTTGCTTGTTTATAGATCTTGTTGTCAGACGTGTAAATGTGGTTTTTCATGACAAATAGGAGGGCAACTTTGATGGCTTCTGTGAGTAATATCAAGCATTCTGATGCTGAGGGAGTTCTGCTCGTTGGATTCCACGGTGCAAAACGTTTCTCTGGTTTCTGTTCGCGTCCACTTCCGGTTATTGTCGGGGGTCTCCCACGGGAATGTTTCCATGTCAGACAGACGTCAGCGACTCATAGGTGGCGTATCTGTTCTGGTGTCATGTTCAATGCTAAGTATAAGCCTACTTCGTTGTAGTCCACGCCTTCAATCTTTACTTCACTTTCTCTGAACTCCTCGCATACTTTCTCGATGGTAAACTGGGGTACAGGGCTCTTACGTCAGCTGAGCCAATGATTACGTCTGTAATTGTTT
>NC_090884.1:39643770-39646270 GCF_036669925.1 Montipora capricornis
GAATATTATAATCACGAGAATAATGTTCCAAATGCTCCAATTTTTTCTGCAGTTCTGTGTATCCTCCACGAAGGCTGTCCATTTCGCTGACAGTGGCGTTCATAGTGTCGACAGATGCTTTCACGCCCTCGACATCTTTTTCTAAATCTTTCTGTTTGGTCGTCAAAACATCGATTTCATCTAATTTGGAAATAACACTCGCCGTCTTGCTGACATGAAGTGTAGAAAAATAATATCAAAAAAACTGAATGATTTGATGGAAAAAAAACTTTTCTCACTACAGAGCTCTGCGAGCACGTCTTTACTCCATGGTGTCCAACACGTGACCCTGTTCACATGAAACAGTTTTAAAACTCCGAACACACAATGATACCATTAATAACTCCGATCAATACTTCACTGCAATGAAACACATGTGTTTTCAAAGCGAGATATTTGGTAAAAGAAATCCTGTCACCCTGTCACTTTCTGATGAATAATCAGCTTTTATTACCTTGTCACCAAATTTCCACTGTTGTTCATTTGAGAGTGTAAGGTCGGACAATAACCTTCAATAACTGCACTTTGATCAAGGAAAAGAAGCGGGGGGTCTTACTTACAACAGACCTCAATAGAATGTCTTTGATTTCTTAGGAATTCTGTTATAACTAGCATATGCCAAAAAAACACACCTCTTTTCTCTTTGTTAACTTTTCTGTTTGCAGGTTCCTGTTTCTTAGACACGAAAAACAGGCAGACACAGAAAAGTCAGAAAAACGTGAAAAAATATTAAACAAAGCAAAACGACACACCGATAGCGTTTTGCCTGCCTTTTCACATTCACGTTCAAGAAACCAACAAGTTTACCCCATATAAGAAAATGTAATATTAAATAATATTAGGAATAATTTTAATCTTGTCAAGTCGTTCCTGCTCATGAACACTGATGCTGTCCTTTCAGAGTGGACTTCTAGTTGCTTTATCAGCCATCCAAGTGGTTTATGCATACTGAGTCTTTGACGAGAGGAGTCGGGTTACCGCCTCAGTTTTGACAACCTAATCCCACTGTGTCGTCACGCAACGCTCCTCCCCAGGAGCAGCAGATTATGACACCACCGCAGCAGATGATCGCAGCAGACCGCAGCAACATTTTTAGCGTGAATCTATGGCGTCCTCTTCGAGTAACTTCCTGGATGGTTTGAAATTTTATTTCATAACCAAAAAACTCGGGAAGTTGCAGCATAAAACACTTGAAGAGAAAATCAAGCGATTTGGAGGAACTGTGAGTAGTCACTTTGATCGAAGTACGACCCACATGCTTTTTCCTCGAGAGGTAGATTATCAAAGTGGTATGGATTCCTCGAAATCGACAACAGTAGGAGACACAGTAGTCCTCATGTCCATTGACTGGCTCTCTGGTTGCATTGGTGAAAGGAAACGTGTTCCAACAGCTCAATTCCAGGTACGTAGTATGCACTTGGTGCGGGTTGCGAGGGAGAGAGTCCCGCAAGTTCTTAGAAACGCGGAAAGCAGGGAAAGATGGGGAAGAATGAGAACCAATGGAAATTCGAAAGGAGCCCTAGGAATTTCAAAATGGCGGAGGTCATTGCATTTTTTTAATCAATCGCTTATCTGTTTGTAATCCAATATTTTTCGGCCCCCTTCTACGGTAATAATGAAGTTCAACACCGGTATCTCTGTCATCAACCTAAACATAACTAATTTCATGTTGTTTTGACAGATTAAGCCCTGCCAGGTAGAAAAGTGTGACAGTGCTTGTCACTCCATCAATTCGGACCCAGCAGAAACGTTCAGCCCTGTGTGTGCGAAAAGTACTCCTAGGAGGATTAGATTTCCTGTCAGCGGCACATCTAAGTTTTTAGGAGCCAGTCTTGTGGTTGGAAAAGTGGGCAAGGATGTGTTTTTGAGAAGGACCCTCGCTTACAACATTTGCGAAATGGCCGCGACATCAAAGCTTTCAAAATTTTCGATAGCAATGTTAGAGGAGATTTGCAAGTACTTTGAACTTGACACTATAAAACAGAAACGGAAGAAGCCATACGTTGACCTGTTGGATGCTTATGTAGAGTCGTGCACATGTTCCTAAAATTGAAAATTGTACGTACAGGTTATATAATCTCATTGTTATAACACCGTATTTGTTCAATTATGTGCAGTGCTTTTTGTGAACCGAGTAAAGCACTAATAGGCCATTTCCGAAATGTTAAATATTCAGCTTGATTTTGAGGCAGTGAGGACAACAGCAATAGAAACACGTTGGAATGAATGTGAAAATATTTACATATCATCGATCAGTACGATGGTTTAAAGGTAGAGCACATTCTCTGTAAGATATTTAGTAAGACTCAGTTTTAGTGACATAAAATATAGGCGCCCAGAATAAAATTATTTTAAAATTATAGAATGTCTTAAATGCACTCAAACTTGGCCAAACGATAATGAAGAGATTGCTCAGTTAGGATAAGGAGGAATATTTTATGAGGGATGCTTCAGTTGACCT
>NC_090884.1:39661270-39666360 GCF_036669925.1 Montipora capricornis
GCAACGAAAGAGGGACTCGCAGAATTCGATTTTAAAAAATTGTGCTTTGAGTGGAAAGAACGAGCGCCCATATTCTATGCATTCTTGATGACCTGTGCGAGCTCAAAGGCGAACAACAATCCTGAGTGGTTTCCTAGTGTATCAGTGGCGGGATCTATCCTTTTGAAACAACGAAATTCCCACATGAGTTGCTGTGCTTCGATCATGGGAATTATGCTGAAGTCAAGTTCTTTAGAGGTACATGTGTGTAGAGTATTGATTTCATGATTATTATCAATAAGTTATGAACCATAAAAGTTCTGTTACACTGGGCTAACTCATTTGCTTTTTACAAACTGAAAAAAAAAATATACATATGCAAGGTTATTTTTATTGTTCAATAACTATGAAAATATCCATAACCCTCTTTTGGAAGGTTTTCTGGATTCCAATTTTGTTTTATACTTTGCTTAATAATAATTTAGGCTCAAGACCCTGCACCCCCTTGGAATCCAATGGTATTTACTTGAAAAATACTCTTCATGACATTAGAGTTTGAGCTCCCAAGTATGGAAAATTACACCTTGTTTCTTTTTCTTAGGCAACATTGGATCGTCTCTCAAAGATGAAAGTAACATGCTCCAGTGTCAAAGTCAGGGAAAAGTTGGATCTTCTTGGGGAAAGTCATGATAAGGAGACTTTGGATTTTAAGAAAATGATGTGTGAGGCTCATCAGCTTGTCACGGAAAAGGAAGCAAGAGTTTCTTTGCTAACAGATGAATGTGGTGCCATTGGGCACAT
This sequence comes from Montipora capricornis, assembly GCF_036669925.1. Classification (NCBI taxonomy): domain Eukaryota; kingdom Metazoa; phylum Cnidaria; class Anthozoa; order Scleractinia; family Acroporidae; genus Montipora; species Montipora capricornis. The sequence goes on from NC_090884.1 coordinate 39,662,051, forward strand.
TTGCAATGAAATGTGTGTTCAGCAAAAAGAGGATGCCAAACAGCAACTTGAGCAAGCCAGAATGAGTTCGAATTCTGGAATTGCCATTATTTTTGATAACATTGATGGGAAACTAGAAAGAAGACACATGAGTAAAGATAACCAGAACTTTGACTTTCACTGGGTAAACCATAAAATTGTCCTAAACAGAGTGGCAAGCAAACGTAACAATTTCCCTAGAGATCTCCTTGCTGTATCAAACATTACATTTCTACCTTCAGTGAAAGACCAGCACCGACAGCGATACAACTATATTGTGCTTGTGGCTAGAATGCTTGTCCAGCATCTAGAGTGTTTTGCAGAATTCAAGGATGTGTGTGTTAGTCACATTCCCCATAAATATTCAAAGGAATTGGCCAAAAAGTCTGAGTCTGTGAGTATTTCAGTCCAATTTATTGTAGTTATATATAATCCCTGTATTTAACCAGAAACCCATAAGGGTTGAAACGTGTAACGCCCGTTTCAGAGCTTCCGAATATTCAGTGCCAACGGATTGGTTGAACGTTTCAGTGCTAAGTACCATATTTGGAAACCCCTCGCGTGTGTTGTGCCAAATATGGTACTTAGCAAATTGGAATATTCAGAAGCTTGTTTCCCAGCACACAGGGGCCGTTACACGTTTCAACCCTTATGGGTTTCTGATTTAACTTAATAACACCTTTGTGAGCACACAATGTCCAAATTCCAAACATTGTTAGGACACCTTATGCTTTCCTGATTGGTTTGGCTTGCCTTTTAATGTTATAGGAAATTAACATTGGTTATCTAAGAAAATAATGATTTTAACCAAGGGTTTTAACAGGATAAAAATGATCAGACAAAACAAAGGAAACAGTTGCCATTTCTAACTAAACTTCCTAATGGATGTATTGTTTTAATGATTGAAGGGTTGGGTGACAAATACCAAAATACAAAGGAATGATTGAAATTTAAAAGTTGATGCATTAACGCAATAAAACAGAAAAGGCCATTAGTCCAATAGCCATTAAATTCTGGTTGATTGCAAGAGTATATGCTTAGGCCATTCCATTTAACACCCAAAGGATTTTAAATTTTCACCAGTTTGTAGCTTTGTTTTCCTCACCCTCTTGATGACAAAAATGTCACTAATCGAGGTTTTTAGTCTTATAGTCCTATTTAAAATTATAAATTTTCTGTTTTGAATTTTAGAGTGGTAGCTATTATGTGTGATCTACTAAGGCTGATGCTACTAGCTTTCATTATTTACGGTTGATTTCAGTTACCCATGGGAGTCTTGTTTAAAAATGAAAATTTGTCAGAGGACATGATAAGCATTCTGAAGAAATTCCAGTCCTACCTCCCTTTCACAAGTAACAATGGAGACAAACGATTTGTGAATCAGCTTTGTGTAGGTGACCAATTATCAATTGAGAGGGCTGTGAACTCTATCCATTCTGTGTCAAATGGCTACACGGCAGAAGACCCTTTAGAAGGTTTCAATATGCAACTTCGTGACTGGCATACAGGTGTTAAGATCCTTGAGGTAATGTAATCCCAAAATCTTTGCATCGCATTGTTATGAACAGCCAGATATGTAATTTATACTACTGACATTTCAATAAATTTAGATGTCCTCTTTGTAGCTGTTTAAACACACAACTGTATATGTTTTGTAGACTATTTGCTTTTCCGAATTGCAGGCCAGTGATAGAGGGGGTGGGGGGGGGGGGGGTTGAAATCAGTTGGTATCATTCTTTCAAAATTCCATGACTAGTAGCAGGCAGTACATGTAATGATCTAGTTAATCATCTAACTAATCACTATTACGTCATGATTATACAATAACAATAACGTCACATGCTAATTTTGTGTAATGGTGAAACACTCTTGTACAACATCAAATCACAGAGTCATGTTCCAAATTACATGTAGAACCATTATTCTCATATACAGTTTCAGTGATCATTTTCTTTTTTGTCCTTTACAGCTGCTTTTCAGGCGCTTTTATTCTGGCAGTCTTCGGACGATGAATGCACTAGGTATTCTGATAGAAATGTCAATCGGCGCAATGTAAGGGAGGATCCCCACACAGCATACCGACCAGACAGAGACTTCTTAGTACTTGAAGTCACTGCTCGGGTTATAGTAGCAGCTTTTGAAGTGTTTGGAATAGCCAGGAAAAATGAAAAGCCCAATAATTTACCCCCTTCCAGAAAACCTAGCCACTTTAAGTAGGTGAAGAAACTCCAGTTTTTGCATAAAGCAGCAGGAATGATTGTTGACAAACTGGTTGTCAACAAGGATATGATGGACAATACCATTCAACCCATGCTGTCTGCTCAAGAGAGGGAGGAACTTATAAATCAAACGGAACTAAACCAGAGGGGCGTTTTCCTTGTAGATTCCTGGATGTTCTAAGTCATTCAAATACAATGGAAGAAGTCGCAAAATCATGAACTCAGTCATGACCCCCCCTATTGTTATTTCTGAGAACTACAATCTCACAACTGAACCTATTCAAGATGTACCCACTAAGCATGATTATGACGACATGTTTTATTACAACACTGCTCTGCTTGCTGAAGAACTGTTTTTTTTAAACGAAACTGTTTTTTTTAAACTTCCTGGATGCAGTTGCAGAGGGTGATGGTGAGAGGATCATCAGGCAGTACAAGTACCTTATGCTAGTGTGCAAGGCTGATGATACTCACCGCACCAAGTATGCCCTCGAGGAGCCTTGTACCACAATTGCTGCGTTGCTAAATGGACGACTCTAAGTGCGAATGAAGCTGAAGTCTTCACCTGGAATCGAGCAGTGAACAATCATGGTGGAATAGGGACCTGAACATCCTTTTGCCCTGTGAGGTTATGAGCATAGGCAACAATTATCATAAGCAAGGAATTGGTAATCTGGGTGTTAATCGTAACAGAAAATGCAGTTACAAGAATTGCAAGGGCTGCAGAACCAGCACGGTCCGTCTTAAAAAAAGATTGATAAGAGTTTGAAGTGTTCCGTTCGTTCTGGGAAACAAGTCCCACGCTTTTTCCTTACCAGACTTTGATGAACTTTTACAGACAAATCTAGTTGACAAGAAAGTTTTTTGCATGTATCTAGACGGGAGACTCTATAGTCACTTTAAGCACTTCAAACGAGATCCTTGAAGGAACCCAGGACATGTCAAAAAAGATATGCATGGATTACAGATCACACGAAGGAAAACTGTCTTTGGGTATTCCAAGCCCAGGTAGTTGGTTAGTAGATATCAATTCATAGTAATGTTTTTACATGCTGGTGCATTTATTGGACATAGAAAAGGCCGTCTCTCAGGAATTGTTGGGTACGAAGGGGAAAGAAATTAATTTGTTGCATAACGTAATGTAAATAATGTAGATTTTCCAGAAAATAAGTAGGATTAGGACAGACCCAAGCCATAATCTGCGAACCCAAATTCAAAGGAAAAAAACCCTGTATTCTTAGTTAATCATAACCATAACAATTTCTCAAATTGGATTGGTGGATTAACTGCTTCTATCTCTTCACTAAATTCTATTGTGTAGGGTTGAAATCGGACAGTTGGCTAAAATCGGATACCTGACATCTGACGTGTACATCAGCCAATCATATTAAGTGCACTCAGCTTAATCCACCAATCACAGATTCATCACAATAAACCATAGCAACAACAACTTGATATTTGAGACAAAACCAAATGGGACCTCACTGAGTCCTATTACAATTATAACCTCTATTGTCCATAAGTATACCCACATTTTTAAGTGATGACAGCACACTACAGGAAAAGAACAGGCTCATAATTTTCTTCCTGTACTAGACGAATGATATCACATAATCTGTACATTTCTGTTCTGGTATTGCTTAATACTTCTTCACTCAGAAAAAAATAGCTGGTAACTAGTCGGTACTGGTCTACAATAAAACACCTGCCTTGCGAAAGGCTAGTCGATGTCAAGTAAGTTCGGTGTTTTTTGAGTGGTGTCCTATTGGAGTGTGAAAATTAATTTTGTGGAATTCCTCTTTAAATTACACCTAAAAACAAAATACGCAATATTTGCGTCACTTAACAGAAGACTTCACTACGACAGTCTCTGACACTTTCGTCAGTAATGCTCGGATAGACAAAATGTTACCAATACCGCATCAAAACCTCAAAGTCAACAATGCATGTAGAGCACGGAAAATGGAACATACTTATTAGGATCATTGTCAACAGAATCCTCTTCTCTGATTCATCCATTCGGGGAACGCCAAACCCATCCATTGCCATCTCAGCCAGTTCATCATCAATTCT
>NC_090884.1:39680860-39685860 GCF_036669925.1 Montipora capricornis
AATTGTGCTTTGAGTGGAAAGAACGAGCGCCCATATTCTATGCATTCTTGATGACCTGTGCGAGCTCAAAGGCGAACAACAATCCTGAGTGGTTTCCTAGTGTATCAGTGGCGGGATCTATCCTTTTGAAACAACGAAATTCCCACATGAGTTGCTGTGCTTCGATCATGGGAATTATGCTGAAGTCAAGTTCTTTAGAGGTACATGTGTGTAGAGTATTGATTTCATGATTATTATCAATAAGTTATGAACCATAAAAGTTCTGTTACACTGGGCTAACTCATTTGCTTTTTACAAACTGAAAAAAAAAAATATACATATGCAAGGTTATTTTTATTGTTCAATAACTATGAAAATATCCATAACCCTCTTTTGGAAGGTTTTCTGGATTCCAATTTTGTTTTATACTTTGCTTAATAATAATTTAAGCTCAAGACCCTGCACCCCCTTGGAATCCAATGGTATTTACTTGAAAAATACTCTTCATGACATTAGAGTTTGAGCTCCCAAGTATGGAAAATTACACCTTGTTTCTTTTTCTTAGGCAACATTGGATCGTCTCTCAAAGATGAAAGTAACATGCTCCAGTGTCAAAGTCAGGGAAAAGTTGGATCTTCTTGGGGAAAGTCATGATAAGGAGACTTTGGATTTTAAGAAAATGATGTGTGAGGCTCATCAGCTTGTCACGGAAAAGGAAGCAAGAGTTTCTTTGCTAACAGATGAATGTGGTGCCATTGGGCACATTTGCAATGAAATGTGTGTTCAGCAAAAAGAGGATGCCAAACAGCAACTTGAGCAAGCCAGAATGAGTTCGAATTCTGGAATTGCCATTATTTTTGATAACATTGATGGGAAACTAGAAAGAAGACACATGAGTAAAGATAACCAGAACTTTGACTTTCACTGGGTAAACCATAAAATTGTCCTAAACAGAGTGGCAAGCAAACGTAACAATTTCCCTAGAGATCTCCTTGCTGTATCAAACATTACATTTCTACCTTCAGTGAAAGACCAGCACCGACAGCGATACAACTATATTGTGCTTGTGGCTAGAATGCTTGTCCAGCATCTAGAGTGTTTTGCAGAATTCAAGGATGTGTGTGTTAGTCACATTCCCCATAAATATTCAAAGGAATTGGCCAAAAAGTCTGAGTCTGTGAGTATTTCAGTCCAATTTATTGTAGTTATATATAATCCCTGTATTTAACCAGAAACCCATAAGGGTTGAAACGTGTAACGCGCGTTCAGAGCTTCCGAATATTCAGTGCCAACTGATTGGTTGAACGTTTCAGTGCTAAGTACCATATTTGGAAACCCCTCGCTTTTGTTGTTCCAAATATGGTACTTAGCAAATTGGAATATTCAGAAGCTTGTTTCCCAGCACACAAGGGGCCGTTACACGTTTCAACCCTTATGGGTTTCTGATTTAACTTAATAACACCTTTGTGAGCACACAATGTCCAAATTCCAAACATTGTTAGGACACCTTATGCTTTCCTGATTGGTTTGGCTTGCCTTTTAATGTTATAGGAAATTAACATTGGTTATCTAAGAAAATAATGATTTTAACCAAGGGTTTTAACAGGATAAAAATGATCAGACAAAACAAAGGAAACAGTTGCCATTTCTAACTAAACTTCCTAATGGATGTATTGTTTTAATGATTGAAGGGTTGGGTGACAAATACCAAAATACAAAGGAATGATTGAAATTTAAAAGTTGATGCATTAACGCAATAAAACAGAAAAGGCCATTAGTCCAATAGCCATTAAATTCTGGTTGATTGCAAGAGTATATGCTTAGGCCATTCCATTTAACAACCCAAAGGATTTTAAATTTTCACCAGTTTGTAGCTTTGTTTTCCTCACCCTCTTGATGACAAAAATGTCACTAATCGAGGTTTTTAGTCTTATAGTCCTATTTAAAATTATAAATTTTCTGTTTTGAATTTTAGAGTGGTAGCTATTATGTGTGATCTACTAAGGCTGATGCTACTAGCTTTCATTATTTACGGTTGATTTCAGTTACCCATGGGAGTCTTGTTTAAAAATGAAAATTTGTCAGAGGACATGATAAGCATTCTGAAGAAATTCCAGTCCTACCTCCCTTTCACAAGTAACAATGGAGACAAACGATTTGTGAATCAGCTTTGTGTAGGTGACCAATTATCAATTGAGAGGGCTGTGAACTCTATCCATTCTGTGTCAAATGGCTACACGGCAGAAGACCCTTTAGCAGGTTTCAATATGCAACTTCGTGACTGGCATACAGGTGTTAAGATCCTTGAGGTAATGTAATCCCAAAATCTTTGCATCGCATTGTTATGAACAGCCAGATATGTAATTTATACTACTGACATTTCAATAAATTTAGATGTCCTCTTTGTAGCTGTTTAAACACACAACTGTATATGTTTTGTAGACTATTTGCTTTTCCGAATTGCAGGCCAGTGATAGAGGGGGTGGGGGGGGGGGGCGGGGTTTGAAATCAGTTGGTATCATTCTTTCAAAATTCCATGACTAGTAGCAGGCAGTACATGTAATGATCTAGTTAATCATCTATCTAATCACTATTACGTCATGATTATACAATAACAATAACGTCACATGCTAATTTTGTGTAATGGTGAAACACTCTTGTACAACATCAAATCACAGAGTCATGTTCCAAATTACATGTAGAACCATTATTCTCATATACAGTTTCAGTGATCATTTTCTTTTTTGTCCTTTACAGCTGCTTTTCAGGCGCTTTTATTCTGGCAGTTCTTCGGACGATGAATGCACTATGTATTCTGATAGAAATGTCATCAATCGGCGCAATGTAAGGGAGGATCCCCACACAGCATACCGACCAGACAGAGACTTCTTAGTACTTGAAGTCACTGCTCGGGTTATAGTAGCAGCTTTTGAAGTGTTTGGAATAGCCAGGAAAAATGAAAAGCCCAATAATTTACCCCTTCCAGAAAACCTAGCCACTTTAAGTAGGTTGAAGAAACTCCAGTTTTTGCATAAAGCAGCAGGAATGATTGTTGACAAACTGGTTGTCAACAAGGATATGATGGACAATACCATTCAAACCATGCTGTCTGCTCAAGAGAGGGAGGAACTTATAAATCAAACGGAACGAAACCCAGAGGGGCGTTTTCCTTGTAGATTCCCTGGATGTTCTAAGTCATTCAAATACAATGGAAGAAGTCGCAAAAATCATGAACTCAGTCATGACCCCCCTATTGTTATTTCTGAGAACTACAATCTCACAACTGAACCTATTCAAGATGTACCCACTAAGCATGATTATGACGACATGTTTTATTACAACACTGCTCTGCTTGCTGAAGAACTGTTTTTTTTAAACTTCCTGGATGCAGTTGCAGAGGGTGATGGTGAGAGGATCATCAGGCAGTACAAGTACCTTATGCTATTGTGCAAGGCTGATGATCCTCACAGCACCAAGTATGCCCTCGAGAGCCTTTACCAACTGCTGCTTGTAAATGGAAGTCTAAGTGAGAATGAAGCTGAAGTATTCACCTGGAATCGATCAGTGAACAATCATGGTGGCACAGGAATGAACATCCCTTTTGACCTTGAGGTAGAGCATAGCAACAATTACATTAAGCAAGGAATTGGTAATCTGGGTGTTAATGTAACAGAAAATGCAGTTACAAGAATTGCAAGGGCTGAGAAACCAGCACGGTCAGTCTTAAAAATGATTGATAAGAGTTTGCAGTGTTCCGTTCGTTCTGGGAAACACGTCTCACGATTTCCTTATAAAGACTTTGATGAACTTTTACAGAAATTAGTTGACAAGAAAGTTTTTGCATATCAAGAGGGGAGACTCTATAGACACTTTAAGCACTTCCAACGAGATCCTTTAAGGAACCCAGACATGTCAAAAATATATGCATGGATTACAGATCACAAGAAGAAACTGTCTTTGGGTATCAAAGCCAGGTAGTTGGTTAGTAGATATCAATTCATAGTAATGTTTTTAAATGCTGGTGCATTTATTGTAAATAGAAAAGGGCCGTCTCTCAGGAACTTGTTTGGGTAGAATGGGAAAGAAATTAATTTTGTTGCATACTGTAATGTAAATAATGTAATTTTCCAGAAAATAAGTAGACTTAGGACAGACCCAAGCATCATCTGAGAAACCAAATTCAAAGGAAAAAAACCCTGTATTCTTAGTTAATCATAACCATCACAATTTTCTCAAATTGGATTGGTGGATTAACTGCTTTATTTTCACTAAATTATTGTGTAGGGTTGAAATCGGACAGTTGGCTAAAATCGGATACCTGAAATCTGACGGTTACATCAGCCAATCATATTAAGTGCACTCAGCTTAATCCACCAATCACAGAATTCATCACAATAACCATAGCAACAACCACTTGAAATTTCAAACCAAATTGGACCTCACTGAGTCCTATTACCATTATAACCTATATTGTCCCTAAGTATACCCACATTTAATTTGATGACAGAACACTACAGAAAAGAACAGGCTCATAATTTGTTCTAGTACTAGACGAATGAATATCATATCATGTACATTTCTGTTCTGGTATTGCTTAATACTTCTTAACTAAGAAAAACATAGTGTAAATAGTAGACTGTCTACAATAAACACATGCTTGGAAAGGCTATCGATGTAAGTAATTTCGGGTATTTCTGAGTGGTGTCCTATGGAGTGTGAAAATAATTTTTTTGTGGAATTCCTCTTTAAATTACATAAACAAGACTAAGCAATATTGCGTCAATTAACAAGGAGACTTCACTAGAAATCTCTGAATTGTCATTAATGCTTGATAGCCAACACTGTTTACAATACTGCATCAAAACTCAAATTCAACAATGCATGTAGAGCAGAAAATGGAACATCCTTATTAGGATCATTGTCAACAGAATCATCTTCTGATTCATCCATTTCGGGGAACGCCAACCCATCCATTGCCATCTCAGCCAGTTCATCATCAATTCTAAGATCATTCCAGTCTT
>NC_090884.1:39693360-39705860 GCF_036669925.1 Montipora capricornis
GCTCAAATTCTCTTAGCAAATATCAACAAAAACATTAGTGAATTTGAGAGACCAACACTTGGTCCTGTAGGGCAGTTTAATATTGTAACTTCTTACTTTGTACAGATTCTCCATGTCAACAAGAACCACTGGGTATGTGTTAGTTCCATCAACTGTGCCTCGGACTACGTTAATCTAGTGGACAGTCTGTCCAATCCTGTACCATCGCAAGAAATTGTGGACTTGGTTAAAAGCTTACTTGGCCCCAGTTACAAGGGAATCAACCAGCTGCCTGTTCAGCAGCAACTAAATACGAGTGACTGTGGGGTGTTTGCAATAGCATTCGCCACATGTCTTGTGTATCGACAAAACCCATCGCAAGTACGTTTTAATATACCAATGATGCGCCCCCATTGTTTCAAAGCCCGTGCTATGCAGCTTTTTCCAACCATTTAACTAATAATGTACACTCAGGGTTCATAATAACATTCCAGGTCAGTCTGTTTAGAGCAGGGTTAAGCTATCACTGATTCAGCTGATCTGCGAAATATATACTTTTGTCTTTATTTGGCTCCAAAATAATATTGTGTTTTAAAATCCAAATTGAAAACCCTGACATTAATCATCTCTAAACAACAAAGCCCTGGTGTTATTATTTCAATCAAATGGAACAATTCCAGGGCAAATGTTTACTAAGGCAGAGCAGACATTGATAATCCTGTCAATTATAGGAGTCGATGCTTCTTGTGTTCCATTAGGGTTACACATCAAAAAATCAATCGGAAGAGTTCCACTTAAAATAGTATACTTCCTTCACAGAAGACCAATGACCCGTTCCACATGTATTCGCACATTAGCTATGCCCCTGGTTTCTTCCACATCCACTGGGTCCAGTTGTTCTTTACCACGAGTGAAGGCAGGAATTGCCAACTGTGCAAGCCTAAACATAAGGGATTCTTGAATGGTAAACCCCCGATCTGCCAGGACAAGGTCGCCTGGTAACAACTTGTCTAGTATGCCACAATTATCTGTCAAATACTTGTCAGACGTTCTCCCTCCCCAAGCTTTAGAGACAAATGAAATTGTTGCCTGTGGAGTTATGCCTATCAAGACCTTCACAGTGTTGTGATGTTTGTAGTTTGAGAATGTTTGTGCACGTGCCATTAGGTTTGAAGGTCTGTCAATAAACACTTCAAAACAATCGATGATTACTGTAGTCTTCTTCCCGAACGAGTACTGAAAGCATTGAGGCATGGTTCGCCACAATTCCTCACGTTCTGGCCACTTAATTAAAGGCCGCAGCCTTACGTCCATCACGACCATTCACGCCTGGAATGTTCTTGACACCGTAGAAACCGAGACATTAAATCGGTAAGCGAGATCTTCCAAAGGCATATTTAGTCTAAGCTTCATCAAGGTCATGACAAATTCTTGAAAACGAGTAATATGTTGGGCCTTTCGAGCAACGAAGGGATTAAGTCGAAGGAAAACAGCTTTTAACATGTCAAGCGAAGGTAATCCGGTATAAAAATTTACTTTCTTGTCGTCGTTCCGAAATTCATCTTCGCAAAATGGTCGCTGCGGTGGCGCTCGAGCTACTAGATAGTCAAACTCCTCCGTTTGTGTACTGGAATCGACACACGTTGGAGGTTCTTCGGCAAAGGAAATATCTGAAATCTGTTCACCCGGTTCATTCAACTTAAGTTTCTTTGCTGCGATCTCCTCTGCAAGCACTCGTTCCCTCTCTTCTTGCTCCTTTCGCTTCCTTTCTTTCTCATTAGCTCTCTGTCCTCTTTGTGATGCTTGTTCGATGTTTCCTCTCTCCACACTCTTTTTATGGCCCAGGTTTAAAGTCGCCCAGTCAACGTTGTATTTGTCCCAACTTTTTGCTGCTCTTCCTGAGACGAAATGGCGGCTGCATACACGATCATTTGCGAGAATCTTTTCGGTCAAATCAGACCGACTTATTGCTGAAATCCAACGCGATCGCCGTTCAAAGGATAATTTTTCCGCTTCTTCTCCTTGGTTTGTGACTACTGATGGGACTCGAGCAAAATGAAGATCTTTACCTGGAACGCTTTCGCTTTCACAGCCAACTATCATGCAAAAACCATCTTCACAGTGAAGACGCGACTCGGTTTGTTTACAGTTTTACTCCACCAATATGGCGACGTAGCGACCGTTACTAGGCTTTTGGTCACGTGAGTGAAAACGATCTATAGGGAGCTTAAGCAATCAGGACAACGAACAGAGGACCACGACCGGAAGTAATGTGAATGCACTGTGCAAGCGTGAACCAAGAATTTTGTGGTGGTCGTCGTCTTGAGATGGACCTGTTTCACGTCGCTGTGAACTTTTGAACTTTATATCCATTTTTCTCATTAAAAGGTGCATGTTTATTTTCTTTTTTTTTACAGTCTATGGCCTGGTGGAGTTCTTATTTCCTTCTTTTTGATTTAAACCTGCCTGTGCAGTTTTCTTAACAGATATAAAATTCTAAAACCCACTAACTCATTTTTCTTCCTCCACACAACAGATGTCAAGTCACGCGGTGACAGCGACCACCTAAGTTTGAATTTATTTGAGCATGAGTTGTGTTAAACTCTTTCTTAATACAGTTGCCGGAGACTATTGTTACATGCTCTCTTTTCGATGTAAAAACAGTTCTGTTTGAAAAACTTTTCTTTCGTAGATTTAACTAGGAGAAATACTCTTCTAATGTTGGTCGATCAAGATCAAAGAAGGTCGATGTATTGTTGCTATAAAGACAGGTTAGGGCATTTTGCAAAAGAGCAGAAACAATATACATTTTCCCAATGCTACTAAGTCCAAGTTTTAAATTTTTCTTGAAGTCCAAAAACTTAAAATAATTGATTATGTCCTCCAATAGCCATTCCACAGAAGACCTTACAGCACTCATTGCTGTATTGTAAACCGTCATTTCGTCCGTCAAAACTCCAAATCTGAAAGGGCCCTGAAGGTGCACCCTTAGCGGATAGGCAGGATCGCCGTAAAGGCACATTCGCTGACCACCATGTGAAAAAGCGTGCTGCTACAGGTCTTGCATCTGTAAGCATTGAAGCGTTATGTTTTTTGCCTCCTGAAACAAGCAGATGGGACCAAATTAGTCTCAGAAAATTAAAAACAAACACGTAACGTTTCTAACTTTTTGATGTTCAAAAAAAAATACAGCTACATGGCTTTACTTCTCACCTACTGGACCGTACATGCTTCCAATTAAACCATTTGGTAACACAACGGACGGGAACTTTAGGGCATGGACCCGCTTGTGTCCATTGTAAACAACCTGCTGATTCTTTCCTTCTTGTGCAATTGGCCATACGGTGCCATGGATAATAAAGGGACTGGCGTCGCCAATCGATGAATCATGTCTCCGTATCTGCAAGGATATAATAACCGCCTAAGGGGCATACATAGCCCCTCTATTCCACCACAAATCGATCTTTGGTCGCATCGTATGGTTTCCAGAATGTCCCTTTTCCTGAATCTAAACCCTGCCATCTCATCTAGGTCGAATTTGGCGTAAGCTTCGTGAGGGAAGTCCAGATTTCTGGGCTCAAACAAGTCGTATAGTATGAAAAACTCACTATCTTCAACGAAATTTGATCCATGACTGAGAAGATTTTGGACGTCTCTGAACAATGCCATTTCTTAAAGTGACGAAGCAAGAATAAACAAGATTTCACACGTCGTCGTCCTTGAGCAACTGCTTATGACGTTGTTGTCGTCCCTTTCGTCTTGGTTGCTTAAGCTCCCTAATAAATCTTTAAGGACGACAACAGAACTGCCATCATATAGTGTGGGTAACAGCGGGCTGTGGGAAATCTTTTCGTGAACAATTTTTTTAAAGAAAAAAGGTGGGAAATGTTGTACTGTTTGCTGGAAATTTGACTAAAAAACACCCTATTATTCGGCCTGTATTTCTATAGGTTTTGTATAAAAATCTGCATTTGATGTAGGAGATAATAGGCCAAACAATATCTGAAATATAGTTCTGTGGACATCCAGTTTATATTCCGTTTTATTGAAATGATTTGTTATGTTTTATAATCTCTTGTAGAAAGCTGGTTTTTAGTTCAGTACGAGGACGACCTAGTTATGAGAGTGCTAAATGAAAGGGAGGTTAAGCACCTTGACTCGGACAATCATGAAGAAATGCAAGAGGGGGAAATCATAATGGCTTTCTGGTGAGCAGATAAGGAATTTTACGAAGCAGCAATAATCAAAATTAGCCATGAGGAAGGATGAAAACCTGCAACCAGTGTATCGCCACATAATTGTTTTCAGTATCCCCAAGATATATAGTATTGTGCAAAGGTAATGAGAGCGAAATGCGCGAATTTCGTTTTTTGTCCCTGCGAACTTCTGACGAAATTTCCTTTGAAAATTCCAGCGTCATTTCGCTAAAACAAGGAGAGAAAATGCGGTGATGTTCATCCGTTGCCAGGACCGCAGGCCACTACTAGCAAACATCATTCTAAGTTATCTCTTATGTTATTGAATGCCGGTAGCCTCGTTAACAAGCTTGTGGATTTTCAAGCTTCGATTTATGCCAACAGCGTGGATATTGTAATCGTCACTGAGACTTACGTCCGCCATTTTGGATCAGGAAATTTTACCAAGCCTTTTCGTTTATCATAATTTGAGACAGAGGAGATGTTAAAAGAGGAGGAGGAGTTCTTATAGCTATAAAAAATGTCGTTGCTTCTGCTTGTCGCACTGACCTTGAGACCAACTGCAAGCCAACCCGTCCAGGGGCAACAAGTTTCTTGTTGGTGGATTTTTTTGTCCCCCGTCGACAAAGGCGACTATTTGTTGGCATTTAAGGACTTTCTAGGAAATGCTGACCTAGGCTCAACTCCCCTTTACGTCTGTGATTTTAATTTTCCTGTTATCAACTGGGATTTTCAAGTAGCTCCAGGCTCTGATAATCTGCCTTGTATGTTCTGTGATATTATCAATGACTCGTTAACACAAATGAACCATGATCCGACAAGAGTTACTGACAATTCTCGATCTTGTACTTACTAACCAACCTGAACGCATATGTGGTTTAACGACTTTCGATAGCCAGCTAGCCACAGATCATCTTGGCGTTCAGTTCCACATTAAGACCATAACCAAGAGGGCACGCGTTTCACGTTTTGTCTATGATTTCAAGAAAGCTGACTTCGAGGGCCTCAGACAATCTATCTCAGCATACAATTGGATATGGGATTTGATGAAGATGATTGCTCATTTCTATTCTTTCATTCCTGGTAATATCTATCCGCTGCAGCATGGGTTTGTGAAGGGACGCTCAACTACCATCCAGCTTTTGGACACTGTGCATCGGATAACAAGCGCAACTGACCAGGGTGTTCAAGCTGACGTCGCTCTTTTAGATTTCTCCAAGGCATTTGACTCGGTCTCACACCCCCACTTAATCAGCAAGTTAGATCAAATTGGAATTAAAGGCCGTCTTCTGCAGTGGTTCACAAGTTATTTGGATAACAGTGTTCAGGGTGTGGTAATTGATGGCAAAAACTCTGGAATGGAAATAGATGATAAGCTCGATTTTTCTAGTCACATACCCAATTTATGCAAAAGGATCAATAATCAATTTAATGTTATGCTGTGCTTTTGAAAACTCATACCCAGGGACACCTTACTGAAGATTTACAATGCGCACATTTTACCGCATTTTGACTATTGTTCTTCAGTTTGGCATTTTTGTGGGGTGCGAAATATGGATAAGTTAGAGGAGCTAAATAAGAGAATACTTAGACTTATACTTGGGGATTACTTGTCTCCATATGATAGCCTTCTCACTAGGGTCAACACTTATGCACGTATCCTTATGCAATAAGCGCATTCAGGAATTCCTTATATTGGATTATATAAGAGCCTGTTTTTCACTCATTTTCCAGCTTGTATGAAAGATATGTTTTCACCTTGGTCCTCTTCTTATAATCTTCGCGGTAATAACATACTGTCACTTAGAAAACCTATATTTACTAGGTATGGCCTTAATTCGTTTTCTTACTTCTTATCTAAGCTATTGAATACACTGCCTGACTCTATCCGTATGAGTGCATTTACAGATTTTAAGAGAGAAATCCAGGGCCGTATCTTTGTGTAGTCGCTTTTGCCTATTTTTATTTTTGCTGTTTAAATTTCTAATGACATGTAATATATAATATATCATTATTTGTAATACTGCGTATTTTAGTTGTTTTGCATAGATATATATAATACTTTCCTTTTATATTTTCTCGAAGATATTAGCTCTTGCAAGCTACTCTGAAATTCGAGAGGAAATAAAGTTTATGTATGAGTGGTTACTAGCAGTCTTAGACAAAGACGCTGCATGTCACAAGGTGTTGCTATCAAGAAGCCCAGAAACGGACATTGTGTACTGCAGCAACCACACTGCCAAAACTTTCCATGCAGACTTGGAAAAAGTTAAAACACCCCATGACAGGTAAGTACGGAGTGCAATGAGATACAGTACAGTAGAGTGCGAACTGTAGAGTTCAGTACTTCAGTTTGGCGTTTCAGATATGTAAAAATTGTATTACTCGATACTTAGTAAATGACACTGGTGACATAACTATTGCATTTACTTTTCCGGGCAGTTCACAACAGTACAAGACTACATATTGAGGTAATATTAGTACAAAAATGGTCAACAAGATGCGGGCCCCTGTGGAAACACCTGTTCTGCTCAGTTATTGAGTCAATAACTGTATTGAGTCAAATGAACAGTAAAGAATGATAAAAAGGACTGATAGGCAACAAGAAGTTGCAAAAAAAAAAATTAATGATGTATACTTACCATTCACAGTGCAAGAGCCTTGGTTTGCCAAAGTGCAAAAGAATGTCAGAAGGCATGATTCAAAGTGCCAAAAAATGTTTAAAAAACCTAACAAAGTGTGAAGAGATCTACTCATCAGAGGATCTACTGGGTGATTTTGGAAAGATAATCACAAACTAGTACCAACACTACACCTATAACCACTTTTCAACATGGTGCAGGTTTCATAAAAAGGTAACCAATAGCAACCTTATAAAATTACATGACCTGTGAGTGCAGTTACCATTGTTTGGTGAAAGAGATTGAAAACTCTAATATACAGTGTGCATCAACATCAAAGTCCCAGCTTAGTTAAGGATAAAAACAATACCACTGGGGTAACAATTTTTTTATCTTAATGAACAGGAAGTGGAAGAAGGTAAACCCTACCACTGCCAACATTCATTCACATGCCAATCCCAACTGAATGAATTTAAAAGTGTTCTAGAAAAAATGGCTACAAGACCTGAGGAATATATTGCCTTGGAGGGACGAATCAATGACAACATCCCTGAGGTATACCACGGCATCGCACTTGCATACAGGGGGAAAAGGATTGACCTTGGGTCTGTACACTACCAGTGTAAGACGTAAGACAAACATGTCAATACCACACAAGGTGACTGTACCTACGGTACACTACTATATTTCCTGTCAGTAACACCAAGAGTAGCTACGCACAAAAGTGTATGCAGATCGTAAGAATCATTAATAAAGGTAACCTTTTCCCTTACAATGGAATACAGTACAACTCCTGTTTTGATCTCAAGTTTTTCAAGGTCTAATGTAAAGCTATTTTTATGAATATTTCAAAAGAAATAGGATGTGAGTTCATGATATAACATGATGTACTTTTCAGTGTGAAACTTCACCGAAATATAATAACATTGCAATTAAAGTATACTGAATCAATGTATTACTATTTCTTTATTAGAATACGCGTCCAATATGGATAGTTCTCTTGTTCCAATGCTAATGCCAAAAAAAGCTATTTAGTATGTCATTCAATGTCAAGAACAATTTGACGAAGACATCAGGAAACGAAATTCACCAGATTACCAAAAGAAGAGGTTAATTTTTGTCTCTCTCCTTACAATATGTACATATGTATACACTGTATGTATTCATCCTAAGCTTATTTCATAAAGTTGTTTGATAGAAAGTACTGGTACTGCTGGCATAAATAACATATGATGTCAATTTAAAACTCAAAATAAGCCCAAAGATAATTGTTCCGGTTATTAACATAACAACATTATTAGAAATGAAACCTTGACCTTTACGCTTATTAACATTTGACAGTTGACTTTGTCAGCTGTAGATAATTTGCTAGCTGCAGATAATATTGAAGCAAATAATACTTTAATATTATCTGCAACCTTCCTGTACTGAATTAAAATAAATTCATGCACAAATTGAGTGTCCATGCTCATCTCATGCATCTTTATGTACATGGAGAAAGAGAAAGAATCTATGTCATCCCTGATGGGAGTTTCCATCATAACAAAATACTCTGCAGGTGGATGCGATAAGAGCAGCTCTGCCAAGTTCCTTGCGTGATCGCCGCACCATGGATGAACTCACAGCAATGCCATGCTTTTCCAGCTTCTTTTGAGTCTGGCCACCCGTCATTTCGTCGTTATTGCGCATTTGTTCATATATAAAAGCTTTTGATTCCATGAACAGCTTTGACGGTCTTCCTGAGCTCGGTAAAATGGCCAGAGTGCCGGTAGATTTTAGCCTTTTCACCAAACGTGCAACACTTAGAACGCTGACGATTAAGCCTTCTTTTTTAAGACCCTAAATATTCCAGCTGGGTGGAGGCCTTCCTTGTGTAGAAGCATAAGTTGACACTTTGGTTATCCTGAGATAGCTTTAAGGCAGGCTGATGACAATTGTGAGCTTTCAACTAATGTACAATTTGTCATTGTGGTAACGAGTAAAGAATCTCAACGTCATGCAGAGCCTGGGCTCTGGGTTTCTTATGAGCAGCTGGTACATGTATAAGGGCGCTGTTACACTGTGAAATGTTCTTTGCAACTTTTCTCGCAATGTTTTCCCGACATTGTACAGGGTAACATACCCTGCAACGGCCAAAATCGTTGCAAGACAAGTTGCACGAAAAGTAGACCCTAATTCTACTTTTGACAACGGCTCTTGTAACTTGTTTTGCAATGATTTTGGCCGTTGCAGGGTATGTTACACTGTGAAATGTTTCGTGCAACTTGTCCTGCCACAATATCACCAAAACATTTCACAGTGTAACAGCGCCTTAAGAAGGAAACTTTTAGACTGTAAAACAAACATGAGGTCTACTTTGTCTGGACATTAGCATGGTACGTTTGAAAGAAAAAGCACTTTTTACAAATATGCATCCACTTGAAATAACAAACGGTTTAGTGTCCAAGAAAAGAAATTGTGGACTAACTTCTTTCACCAAGTTTAAGCTATTACTGGTGTACCGTTTTGTCGTTCTCGTTCTCTTTCTCTCTTTTGTCATAGGCCGTTCAGGCATCTTGCAAACCTTAGTAGATTCAAAATTAAAAATCTTAAGAGCTACTGCCTGTAAATATGAAGAATCCTCCGACAGAACCAAAATTTTGGATTATTTTTTATTTCACCTAAAACACCCCTTTGGTGAACTATTATCGAAAATCGTATTTAAAAGTTCTATCGCACTTTTGTTTTTTCAAAAGATCGAAAAGTTGAAAATAAGGGGTGGACGGCCGATTGACCCCCTGGAAAATGATGAAAATCTGTGCAATTTCAAGAAGCTCGTACACAAAAACGGAAAGCAACCCGGACTTGCCATTTTGCTAGGTAAATAACAATCTTTAGAGCTACACTGACGTCTAAAAATTATACAATACTTCGGGTTATTAAGGTCAACTTCAAAAGCCTATAAAACTCCTAGTATACGAATTCATGAATACATTTATACTTGAAATCAGAACTTTATCTTTGTACTTCGCTGTCCTAAAGTATCGTTTTTAGCCCGCTAAAAGAAACGTACCCAGAGCAAAAAATCTCGTGGCTATTTTGACTGCACGCAAACACAATGGTTTGAAAGTGTTTGAAAGTTTCAAACTGCTGATGATTGACATTTTTAAAAAGCAAACATTTACCATCACTGTTGTAGTACCATTTTGACTCCTAAATTAAAAAACAAGTTCAATAGTTTTCAAACATACCTGTTATGTTCACTCTATAACAATTTACAGCTACACCGACAAGCGCTTGATTGAACCGGCCGATCACGTACCAGCGTAAATAACATCCTTGAACAATATTTGTTCAAGCTTCGCCTGAAACCTGTTCTTGTAAGAAGAGTTTTCTGATCGTTTTCACTCAGGATATAGAGTCAGTTACTCTCTCATTAAACATTTTCGCCAAATACGTATGTTGCGTGTGCTTCGACCTCACATCAATAGGATTAATTAAACAGTTGAAATTTGAGGCAGCTCAAAATATGAAGTGTGACAGAGACACAGTCACGTTCAAAAATAGCATTGTCAGTCAGGTTTTAGATTCGGATTAGATAGTTTGAGAAAACGACGTTACTTTAATGTTTGTCACTTTTCTCCGTTTTGCTATTGATGGCGTCGTGTAGTTATTCCTCTATACTTAAAGAGAAGTCTAGAATTCCTCTATACTTAAAAGAGAAGTTCTGATTTACACCACGCACCTGTGGCTCAGTTGGTTGAGCACCGGGCTGTCACGCGGGAGGTCGTGAGTTCAACTCCAGCCGGACCAACACTCAGGGTCTTTAAATAACTGAGGAGAAAGTGCTGCCTTTGTAATTACATCTGCAAATGGTTAGACTCTCTAGTCTTCTCGGATAAGGACGATAAGCCGGAGGTCCCGTCTCACAACCCTTCAAGACGTAAAAGAACCCGCACACTTGTCGTAAAGAGTAGGGCATGTAGTTCCCGGTGTTGTGGTCTGGTCTTTCTGGTCTGGATAGGGTAGGGTCGAGCACCTCGCATAGGACCTTGAGTCCTGTTCGTGCTCCTTCCCTCTGGGCAGGTTTGCCCAGTAGAAGAGACAAACCAGATGTCTTGTAAAACAAAACAAAACAAACAAAACAAGTCGTCTTTTCCTTGCGGATCCAACTGGAAAAACCCTGAGGATATTTCGGAAAATGAAGCTCAATAATTGCTTGCTAGGGCAGGTACTGTTCTTCTTTTTTATTATCGTATTTTCTGACTTTTCGATCAACCTTTGAACCATCACTGTTCCTTGCTTACCATGTTGTGTTACTTTATTTATTCTTTCTTGGAGTGTTTATTATTGAAGAGTTTCACACATTGCTGACAGTGTGTCCATGCCATCGGGAAAAATATGGGGTTGGCTGGAAGACTGGAAAGGTCCGATGTTCCATGCCAAGTGGAACTGTGAAACACAAGTTCTCCTCGGCCAAAGGTGTTCGTGGAATCAGAAGCAAAGAGTCGGCTTTTGTATTGATTGCGGGGTTTGAACCCGTGACCTCCCGATTCCGGAAGCGTGTCGCACTGGAATCGCGAGGTCACAGGTTCAAACTCCGTTGAAGTCCTGAATTTCTCAGGCTTCTCTACGCAATTGTACAAATTGCGTTCATAACTGTGAAGATCATAGCTTCACTTAATTTCATATCCGCAGTTCATATGATGCATTTCATATACTATTTCATCATTGATTCATTCCTCACGGGACCATTAGAACCCACAAATGACCAGCTCCCAACGTCAGTGGTTTCATAGCTCAGTTGGTTAGAGTGTTGCACCGGAATCGCGAGGTCACGGGTTCAAACCCTGTTGAAGTGCTGAATTTTTCAGGCTTCTCTATGCAATTGTAAAAATTGCGTTCATAACTGCGAAGATCATAGCTTCACTTGATTTCATATGATTCATTTCATATACCATTTCATCAAGAATTCTTTAGTGACACTAAATCCTGGGAGTTAACATTGACAACCCTACAAAAAAGGAAAACACTGTCTCAACTGAATCCCAGTGTAAGCAAAGACATGCAGTAAAAATTGCCTGATGAGCTGAGTCTGAAGACTTTTTCAAAGCATCAATGAGATGCATGAAATTCTTTAAAAACAGCCTAGAATCCTGACCCGTAAATCTGTACTGAAAGTCTACCCCAGCCCCACTTGTCTCATTGAACCAACGCTTGACCCCGTTTGCAAGGCTGTGAACCATATTTTTGAATGGGGAAGCTACAAGACCAGAATCAAACTGTATCACTGTTCCTGGGAGGCCTGATTTCCCAATACTCTCATAAAGAATTTCCTTGAAAAGTTGTTGACAGGCGTTATTTTTGGGATGAAGGGGTTCCACATGTACCCTGTCTATAAAACCACCAATAAGAGGCTCAAATTTCTGTCTACTTTTCTGGGATGATGTGAAATCTGTTACTTTCTTCCTTTTGGTCTTAGCTGAAATGTTCTGCCTTTCAACTTTCTCTTTGACTTTCTTAACCTCTTTTGAAACTTTCAACCTACTGCTATAGGGCCATGGTTGCCACTTGTGTTGATTCCCCTTTCCAAATGTCCCCTTTGGATCATCATAGTCCCCAGTGATTACATTGGCAAAAGTTGAAAAAAATCTAGCAGACACAGGAAGCTCCCCAGAAAAAAGGCTAGCATCTTTAAGTCATTAGGGAATTCAGACTTCCCTGA
>NC_090884.1:39733360-39768360 GCF_036669925.1 Montipora capricornis
GTCGTTTCGATCGAAGACAAGAGTCAGTTCGATCAAAGATTGTAACTATTGCTTGAGTGCATCGAGTTATTAGGGACCTTAAGCAGGCACGTTTCTGAGACGCGAATGGCAACCGGAAGAGAACATTTCGCGTGCCAGGACAGTGGTGTCTCCAAGATTTCTATACTAATCATCTCTAATGGAGAAAAAGATACTTAGCATGTAAATGTGGTTGTGTGAAGACAAGTTAAGAGGGAAAACAGCTCTCTTCCGGTTGCCGTCCGTGTCTCAAAAACACGCGTGCTTAAGCTCCCTATTTTGTTTCCGATCACGAACGCCGACAACGAAAGACCGACAACAAAAGGGATCATCAATTGAAAACCACGGCTAAGGCTCGAGGCTCCACGTCGCGCATATTACAACGCACAATCAATACACAACACAAGAACTTTTATTATTTATATTTATACGCTTGCAAAACTGTAGTTTTATCATCATTTACTCTTCAATCGAACTGACTCTTGTCTTCGATCGAACTGACCTTTGGCTTCGATCAAAACTACCGGTTACCAATTCATGTAAATGTTTGCAGTGTGTTTGTTGACCCCGATACTGAGCTATCTTTGTTCTTCTTCCTTGGAGTGCGATTTTCAAAACAGTAATTATTTGACTTTGTAATCACTTAAATTTAGATGTCAGATGGCCGGTAAACGAATCTAAGAGCACATTCTAAGAGCATGACACACTAGTGTCAATCACAATACACGATCATTCGTTTCTCGAATCAGGAGCTGCTCGAATACATTTTCCATTATCGTCGGTTTAGAGTAAAAAAGGAACAACAACTTACCGAGCACTCGGGATCGCTCTCTTAAGGTCGCTGGAAGAGTTTTCTCTTCGCTGATGATTTAAGATTTGCCATCTCGTTCCTCAGCTGCTGGTTTTCTTTTCGAATTTCCGAAACTTCGACAAGAAGTTTTCTTACAAGATCATCATTTGGAGCAGCTCTTGGGGTTTCCTGGTCGAGCATTCTGGTCTCCTGAATTTCAGCATTCGGTGATATCGACGGCATCATACTTCTTGCTTGATTACAAAGAGGAAGACAGCGTCCCTTCACAAACAACGCTCAGACTAAATCGTCAAATTTCCCGCTTCTCCTCGAGATACGACGCTGCTTGTCACGCTGCTTTACTTGTTGTCAATGACAACAAGGCATTGAGAGCCCGCAATATCATGCGCAAAGTAGCATTTGTGAACGTCTGCGCACATCACGACACATGAAAACTTTTGTCCTTGCTTCACCAGCGGGTTATCGCTGTATTTTTGGCGTTTTTTCAGCTTGTGTTGTCTTGATCGCTAGTTAGTTGTGTTTACGGGAAGAAGGAATGAAGAGGAAAGGTTTGCATAACGATTCAAATCGTAAGAAGAGGCGTCAAAGGTGTAGGCAACGGTGTGGTCATTGTCAACAGTTTCTCAGCAAATCACAGTTTCATGAACATCGTAGACTCTACTTCAATTCAAGTCTTAACCAGTGGAAAACAGTAGAAGATGCGAGCAAATCATCTGTGCCTGAAGATGTTCTAGGATCCAGCTCAAGTGAAAGCGAAGGTGATCACATACGTAATATTAAATACAGTAAAAACTCGCCAGTTTTCAAGGTCAAAATTCTGGGTTTTAATTGTGTGGGAGAAACTTCTGACAAAAAGTTAAGCTTATTGTGTAGTTGTTTTTGGATTTTCACTAGAAATATGTTTTCCATAAAGCTTAAGTGAAGTATGGCCGATTTTACATTAAAATATATTATAAAATAGAAGATAGAAAGGTACTGATGTTCTTCTTGGACATTGAAAAGAAAAATATAGATTTGAGAGTTGGATTACTTGGTCAAAGACATAAATATTGCTACTTGAGCAGAGTTTCATGCTTCGTGTGAAGCAATCCTCAGACAACTGCCAATAATAACGGATACAGGGTCATTCCACAGTATTCCGTCTGTTGTGGAGGGGAAATGTAGAGGCGAAGATCTTGTTATAGCTTAAATAAGAATTTGTCCTTTACTTCTCATAACCTATTGAGGCTTAAGATCATCTACAAAGCTTTACTTGCTGCTGTCCTGCTTTTCTCCAAAATGCATTTCTTAGATTATAGAGCTTAAAAATATGGCCGTTGCGGAGGGGAACAGAAAACTTGGTGTTTTGTTTGTTTTTAGTTTTATTAGCAGATTCTCTGAATTCTGAAATATTATCTAGAGTCTAGTAGGCTGATGCTTTTTCCCAATTTATATTAATTGAAAAGATCACAAGAGGAAACTTAAATAGTTACGGTTTTGACAATGAGGTAGGATTTGAAAACAGCATCTACTGTTGCAGAGGGGAAGTTGCGGAGGGGAAAATTTGTCCAATTTTCAGAAGATCATAAGCAAGACGTTTAAAGAGAGTGATAACATCCACACTTAAATGTTTATACAACAGTTTCACATTTGCTTTCAAATAACTGAAGTTTTTCAACATTTTGCAAAATATTTGCACTGTGTCAGAAACAGTACTGTGATAAAAATTCAAAATCATGTGCATTAGTGATGCATACATGTAACCTTGTTAAGATTAATTGGCACAAAAACACCTTAAGATAATATGTGATCAGAAAAACCTGACTGTGAGTTCATAAGTTCAATAATGACTACTGTTCCTTGAGTATTTTCAACATTAACAGAAAACAACCCTTTAAAAGAAAATCAGTGCCTCTGGATACAACGGAACACTTTTTTAACTTGCTCATGCTCCATAATCTTAAATGGACTGTTGCCAATCAAATGAATGGGTCCATAGAAAACACAGCTGACATGAACATCAGCCACATCATCCCTTGTTGGCCAATTGAATATTTCACCTGCATCAGCACCAAGCCTAACCCTGTGCAGAAATTTGAACTGTGCAAACTGACCCTGAATTTGAATAACCCTGCCAAAGTAGTAACAGCTAACATGGTCAACTGCATAATAATCATCTACTTTCAAGCCATTAGGAGGGATTGGTAATAATGAATTTCTGTGCAGTTCAAGGATCATGTAGAATCTTACATCAGAGATGCTCTGACTGTTGAGAAAAATCATAGGGCTTGTGCTAACAAGACTTCTAGCATACATGCATGCAAAAACACCACAGTCAAAGTCATTTCTTTGGCTCGGGATTTCTCCGGGCTTGTTAGCAAAAAATGACCACTCTTCGATTTTCAGGTTACCATCAACCTCTTTCAGTAACTTGACAATTTTATCGATGGCTTTGTAGACTGTTGGTTTTATAAAGCTTCCCGGCACGCTGTCAAAGACCATCACACGCTGCAGTGGAGGCTGCACCACTAAAAGGAACCAGTGGCGGCTGCTATCAATGTTGCATTTTTACTTTGTGGCTTTTCATATGCAGTTCATATGCAATAAACTTTGAGTGGAAAACTGCTGTTTTATATGAAAACATCATTGGTCAATTAGGTAGAGTTGCATTTAAAGCAACTGGACAGTTGAGTTACTTTATAACTTTTTAGTCAGTGGATGAAATGTGTGACCATTTAAATGAACTGTGCTGAGGAATTTTATTATTTGGTGCCTTGTTTCAAATTTTTCATCTTGGCATTTGCATGATGAAAGAAATATAATTACATGTATTAGCTACAGGTAGTTTCACCAGTTTTGTTGTACTGACTGTCATTTTAATTCAAACACGATTTACCTTATAGATTGCTGAAACACAACCTGGTTGCTGAACTTATGATAGAAAAATGATATCTCTTGTTAATGTAAACATCATAATTTTCAGTGAAATCATTATCAAAAGAGAATTTGCCTCCACAGAATTCCCCTCCGCAACAAAATTTCTCCTCCACAACAAAATTTAATGAATCTCTCCTGGCTATAGTTTAAAATAAATTTTCTTTTCGAACATAATACAACTAACCCTTGACCTAAGAATTAGAAGATTTGAAAACATGAAGTTGACTTTGTCATTTACAAGCGCATCAACAAAACTTTTAGGCTTCAAAACGTTGCGGAAGGGAAAAGAGCATCCAGAAGGCTGTCTGTAGGTGCCATACTGATAGAAATGTAGAGTTTGGCCAGTGTCTAAGTTACTTAGTCTGGAGTAGTTTGTGTCCCAGACCAGTTAACTAAAATTGCTGTTTTCTTTTTTATATTCTACTAACATAAAACTTTCCCCTCTGCAACAGCTGTTATCATTAGTTTACATAATTATGATAATTTATGCATAAACAACAAAATATCCAACAATTCTAGTTGTTTTCAAAACCCTTATTTAACATGTTATCCATTTATCAGAAAATTGAGCAATTTAAGCAAATTTCATTTTAATAATTTCTCATCCAAATTACTGTGGAATGACCCTACATGGAACATATTATACACAATTTGACAATAGTCAGCACAATGCCCTCTGGTGTGAAAATTGTTGAGATGTGATTGGTCGAGTTAAGCAAGCACAGTTTTCAGAAATTTCTTAGAATGTGTACAGGTCAATACTAGCTCATTTCTATTGTTTAGTGTTGACATTTCAGGTTTGCAAATTGTTAAATTACATTTTTTTGTTGACATTTTTTATTGGGTTTTTCCTCTTTGACGTTTCGCCATTTGATGTCATACTTAATGTTCTTATCCTGAGAGAGAGAGAGAGAGAGAGAGAGAGAGAGAGAGAGAGAGAGAGAGAGACTTTATTTTACGAGGGTAACACGTGACAGTAACTAACATTACTGATGAACTTGTGGCCCTCTTAAGGTACAAAATTACAATGTATAAAAACTGCATTAAAAATAGATACTATTTACAATAGAATAAGAAAACAAACATTCCTAGAACTCAATTTATAACTAGACAAATCGATTTAAAATTTAAAATCCTTAAGATTCCATATGTAAAAATGTTGAATGTGCAGGAAATTGTGCAGGATTGCACAATGTTATGACCACTAAAAAAGGTCCTTGTTGAGCCATGAGAATACTTTGCTTAGATCAGTGATAAAATTAAAAATGCTTCATATCGATCATCCGACCACAAGTTTTTGCAACACCTTGAACAAAACTTTCGCTCACTTCTTCCAGAGTTGTAGTAACACACATTCAAGCTTTATGATTTGAGTGATAAATTTTGTGACCAAAATTATTTAATTTTAATTTAGATGAAACTATAGATTCATCCTCTCAGTCAGCTGTACAGGACGTTCCTGGAAGTGATTCAGGTTTGTGTTTATTTGGAAAATGATATGATTGTACATGTATTAATTAAAGAGAAAGAGAAAGAGAAAGAGAGTTTTCGGGTTATGCTGTAATAGGAACTTGGGAATTATTTTCATGGCTTCATTTAGACAAACAGGGTATCTGACAGCATGTGAGAAAGAAATAAAATTGTGTGGCATTTGGGGGCAAATTGTACATGTAACTGACTGAATGAAATTACAACCATGAACAATTGTGGCATTGAGGTAAATGTGTGTAAAATGTAAGATTTAAAGGTTGAGAAATGTTCCTGTCCTTGTGCATAATTGGCACACCCCTGAATTTAAGTAGTCAGATTTTTGGCTAGCCACTAGGTTTGCAAATGAGTTTCCTTGTGTCTATTTTAACTTCCAGTGAACATTTTGGCCACCATACAGTCATGTAAGGTACTTTAACAATGAATTACCTCAGACATGATGAACATAATTATTATTTTCTTTTTCTTACACATCTTAGATGACTACAGTGGATCTGAATCTTACAGTGCTTATTGTCAGGTACAATTGATTTATTTACTTTCCAGTACCCAGTATCATTTTTATGGGAACTTGAATCATATGAACTAGAATTTTTTCAAAACATGGCTTCAAGGCTGCTGCCTAAGAAAATTTTAAAGGGGCCCTCAGAGCTAAATGCTGAGAACTTAGGAGCCCAACATATGAAGTGAAAGGTGTTGCTGTGAAAAATTAAGGCGCCCAGAGCTATTCTTTGGGAGCCCCAGGCTACCGGGCTCCTGTTAGGCAACAGCCTTGGGCTTACTTTTTTCTTAGGGCTTTTCATATATATATATTTTTTGCAATCACAGGGACCAGATGCAGTTGACTCTAGTGAGAGTTCTGAGTCTGAAACTAGCTGTTCTGAAGATCAGAGTACAGATTATTTGGACTCTGAATCAAGTGATGCAGAGGATTACCTACCGTCAGAAGAAGTGGAATTGCCCCAGCCTTCTGTGCATCGTACAAATCAGCAGTGTATACAAGTAATTTTGACCTGGCTGGTGTATTTTATATTAGCTTGGCAATACAAGAACTACATAAGCAACAATGCAATCGAACAGCTGTTGAAATTTGTCCAGCAGTTATTATTTTGTATTGGTCAACTGATTAAAGACCACACAGATTTGTGTTTAGTTCTTGGAACCAATCTTCCAACGAGTCTCTACTCTGCAAGACGGTTTCTGAAAATTGATCGCGACAATTTTCTACAGTATGTGGTTTGCCCAAAGTGCACAAAACTGTACCATATGAATGAAATTGTTGTCAATGATGGACTTCGGAATTTTGCAAAGACCTGTAACAATGTGCCCTTCCCTCGAGCAAGGCGACCAAAAACTTGTGGTGTACAGCTTGCCCAGAAGGTTTTGAGAAATGGGAACACCAAATTTTATGCCTTGAAGACTTACTGTTATAAGAGTATCATTGATTCCCTGGAGACTTTACTGAAGCGCCCTGGACTAGAAGAGCAGTGTGAAAAGTGGAAAACAAGAAAAATAGATGATGACTTGTATGCTGATGTTTACGACGGGAAAGTCTGGAAACAGTTTGGTAATTGGAAAGGCAACAAACCTTTCCTTAACCTTCCTCGATCGTTTGGTCTCATGATGAATGTGGACTGGTTTAAACCTTTCGAACGTCGAAATGACTTTTCTGTCAGGGTTATTTACATGGTTTTGATGAATCTTCCAAGAAGTATCCGGTTTAAGAAAGAAAATGTTATCCTAGTTGGCATCATTCCTGCCCTCAAACAGGAGCCAAAATCTCTAAACCATTTTCTTGAGCCTGCTGTTGATGAACTAAATGCATTGTGGAAAGGAGTTAAGGTAAATACCTATAAAAGTCCATCTACTGCAGTAGAAATTCAGGCAGCAGTGTTGTGCTTTGCTTCAGATATTCCAGCAGCACGGAAATTGTGTGGATTTCTGGGGCATAGTGCAAGGCGAGGCTGCTCTCATTGCAACAAGGAATTTCCAGGTGGCTTTGGAGAGCAGAAGAACTATGGTGGTTTTGATGACCGGGATGAATGGCCAAAGAGATCTTCCCAGCAACACCGAAGAGATGCATACCGAGTGAAGAACTGTAAGTCTGGGAATGCAGCCGAGAAACTCGCAAGCCAGCTAGGAGTCAGATACACTGTTTTGCTTGAACTCCCATATTATACCAGTATTGAGATGTGCGTGATTGACCCAATGCATAACTTGTTTCTTGGAACAGCGAAGAGGGTCTTTTCTAAATGGATTGAGGAGGAAATAATCACAAAAGCAGGTTTGGAGAAACTTCAAGAAAGGATAGAGGACATTTCCTCATTATCAGATATTGGAAGACTTCCCGGAAACATTAAATCAAATTACGGTGGGTACACTGCTGCTCAATGGAAGAATTTTGTCCTTCTGTTCTCAATGTATGCTCTGAAGGATGTACTCCCAAATCAACATCTGCATTACTGGCAATCTTTTGTTTTAGCTTGCCGTCTTCTTTGCAAGCCCTGCATTACAAAAACAGACCTGATGGTTTCAGATTGTAAACTAATGCATTTCCTCAAAGAGTATGAAAAGATTAATGGTGAATTAGCTATAACACCAAATATGCATCTTCACTTGCACCTTAAAGAGTGTGTAGAGAACTATGGTAGTATTTATGGATTCTGGCTTTTTAGCTTTGAACGTTACAATGGTATTTTGGGCTCTTACCACACCAACAATAAGACTATAGAAGTACAAATCATGCGTAAGTTTATGACGTCTGGAATTCTGGCCAATATGCAGTATAATCTCCCAGAAGATTACAAAGACTTTTTTCTCTTGAACTGCAAATCACAAATTGACTCCAGAGGGACTTTTGGAGAGACACTTGTAAAGTCGCAGCTTATGATGGCCTCATGTGGTCCCTTACATGGAAAGGAATCTGTATGGGCAGACTTGACATCTGTTCGTTTCGATAGCTCTTACAAACTGGCAAGTCTTGACCGAGATGAACTGAATACACTGCGTTCTGTGTATGTCACGATGTATCCAAAAGTTGCAGAGGCATCATTGGCTCTTGCTACCATGTACAAGAAATACAAGTCTTTGTCAGTGGGTGGTGAAAGGTATGGTTCCACAGCTGGCTCTAGACTTTGTCCCTATGCTCGCATTATTGCATCATGGTGTGGTGACAACGGAGTCATTAACCTTGGGATTATGCGACCTGGAATTGTTCGTTATTTTATGGTTCACAGTGTGGAAATCAAGGGAAAGCAGAATATTCACACTTTTGCAGTTGTGAACTGGTTAAAGTCCTCAGAACAGGACCTTGGCTTTGGAAATCCTCTCTCTGTCTGGCTTCCAGACAACATTGAGCATGGTGGACCAGCGGTTTTTTTGCCTGTTCAGAGGATTCATTCCAAGTTCTTATTTGTTGATAAGCTTTATTCTGGACAGAGATATTTAATTTGTTCTCCTATTAGTAGGAGAATATTGCTTTAAAGGGGCAGTGTCACAAGGATTTTGCTGTTTTGGGTCAATTCTGTGCTAAAATCATTACACTGAGGCTTTACTCTTAAACAAAATGCTTCTGTAAAGCTACGATGAAGATATCAAATGAATTTTATCTGGGAGAGCTAGCCATAATAAATTTCTTGAGGATTTTTTGAAGACATAGCATCAAAACTTGAAAAAATTGGCCAATGTTTTCAAGTTTCAATCCATTTCCATCCTTGCCATCCGTAACGACAGGCGAAAAGACACCTTCTAGTTGCCAAATAGTGTGACACTGCCCCTTTAAGTTAGTTAGGGGGAACCAGCAGCCACCTATTTTGTCAAGCCATAGCTTCTGTTCTCCTCTTCCATTTGCAGTTGATTTAGTTAGTATTTACATGTAAGATAAATTTAGTAAACGCACATGTGGTTACTTAAAATAGGTTGCTGCTTGTGGAGTTCAATAAATCCTGCCTATTTTATTTTAGTTTTTTTTTTGTATTTGTATAGGTGCAGGTGTATAAATGGTTTACATTACTAGTGATGTTTCAACCATTACTAGCTTAAGATGAGCGATGGATTTGGACTATTTTGAAATATTTTGAAAGGTTTTCTTTTTAGTCAAATGCCCCACAGAAACCAAGGAGGTATCTGTTTTTAGTGTTAGGCTCAGATTTGTGGAACACAATGATGACATTTAATTTATTTACATTGATGACTAGCTTTCCTATACACATATTTGGGCTTTTGATTTTACCAACAAACTTAAAGTGCCCCTAACCCCGAAATATTTTTGTAGCTAAAATGAATCTTTGCACCTGTTCGAGACGCATTGCGGCCACGTTTTCCTTTTTCTAGCAAATCCTGCCAATTTATAGGGTTCGAAAGTTGCAAAAATCCAAGCATCTTTTGTTCACGACCGAGTCAGAAGGGGAGTGGGTCTATTCCTGATTTGTAGTCACATACTGATTTACATTACATCAACTCTTCGTAAACATGCATGCAAAGTAGATTGTGACGTCAAATCAGGAATAGACCCACTCCCCTTCTGACTCGGTTGTGAACAAAAGATGCTTGGGTTTTCGCCTTGCTTTAGTCTTCCTTGTTTTGTATATTTCCAAACAACTTAAGTTTTAAAAAAATAAGTTTTTTGTTGAAGTGATCAAAAAAAGAAACTGTTTAAGGGATTGGAGTTGTCCTCTTTAATAAAGACTGTGCAATGACCCACGATTCAACCATTACAAATGATCCAAGTAGCTAAATAATCTGTACTAGTACAATTAGCCAATAATTAGTCCATCTAGCTTGAATAATGAGTGAACATGGCTAAAATAAACTGGCTTGAATGGTCCAGCTGGCTAGAATGATCTAATTGGCTAGAAAAATCCAACTGGCTGTCTAATTTGGGCCAACCAGATCAAATGATACAACTGTCTCATTTGGCTCAATTGGATCTAATGACACAACTGTCTCATTTGGCCCAATTGGATCTTGTGACACAACTGTCTCAGTTGGCTCAACTTGATCAAATCATACTGTCTCATTTGCCCTAACTAGCTCAAATCACAAAAATGTCTCATTTGGCCTAACCGGCTCAATTCACACAACTACCGTCTCATTTTGGCGCAAATCACACAACTGTCTCATTTTGCTCAACTGGATTAAATGACAAAATGTGCCATTTGGCCCAACCAGCTCAAATCACGCAACTGTGTCATTTGGCCTAACCAACTCAAACCACATGCACACGTACAGCTGTCTTATTTGGCCCAACCAGCTCGGATCACACGAATGTCTCATTTGGTATAACCACCTCAAATTAACACAAATGTCTCATTTGGCCCAGACTCCTCATACCACATTATATTTGTCATTTTACGAAGTGTGAGGTGAGGTACTTCCTGCAGCTGCAGCTGTAGTTCGTCCCTACTGGTTAAAAGGTTAAGATCAATTATTGTTAAAAGAACCATCTCCCGTTTGTGTTTTGCCAGAGATGTAGAAAACAACTGCAAATCCGTTTGCAGAAACATGACGGAAACGAACAACGGCGGAAATCTGCAGGCTTAAAAAT
Source organism: Montipora capricornis (assembly GCF_036669925.1). Classification (NCBI taxonomy): domain Eukaryota; kingdom Metazoa; phylum Cnidaria; class Anthozoa; order Scleractinia; family Acroporidae; genus Montipora; species Montipora capricornis. The sequence continues at coordinate 39,744,139 of NC_090884.1, forward strand.
GACGGAAACGTGACGGAATCACGTAGACTTGAATTTTCACGTTTCCACAAGACGTAAACATAACAGAAACATGGAGTTGCATGTTTCCGCCACGTTTCAGAAATACGGAAACATGTGATTTCGTCCTGTGTTCATCCCTGGCCATTCACATCCAAAAAAATACAACCAATAATTTTAGTTGGAAGTGTAAAAACTAGGTATTTAGTTTTTCGCCATCACTGGTAAAAATAACTATTTAACATATTTTGCTGCATGAACTTGTGTTAAGCTTACTAAAATTATCAAAACTAACTTATAGGAAAGTATTATTTTCACAAGATTACTCCCGGTTTTGCTTACCTTGCCCTGCCGGCTTTTCTTCCCTCAGTCCTTTCTTTTTTTTTCACGCAAAATAAGGGGGGAAGGGCCACTGGTCTGATCTGGCACTCATTTGTTTGTTCATTAATGAATGTACAACATGCTGGGTCACAAGGTATCACATGACAAAACACAGTATCACAAAGTAACACAAGGTATCACAAGGCATCACACAGTATCCCAAAAAAAAGAATCGGAAAAAGTGACTGTGCCTGCATGGGCAAACCCTGATGAATGAATATTGGTGTTGAAAATCGAGAGCAGTCGGAGTTCAGCTTGTGGTTTTCGACTACTTATCCCATGGCAATTGCAAGCAATAAGAATAAGCTAATAATGTTATTGATTGGTATCGATTGGATTTTCTATGATCGATTATCAGCGATTGATAACGCCGGTTATGAATGTAGTCATTTCTCGCCGAAATTTAAAGGTTCAGATTCCCTAATTTTGCACTGCATATCAGCTACCGCGCATACCATTGCGGCCTTAAAGGTTCCAGTGAATAGACCTTGTCACGGTTTTCCACGCCATCTTGACGAGTGGGCAAACGTGTGAGAATTTACAGTGTTTGTATGACTAGGTAAAACACTCAGAATAACAGTCATACGGCAAACATGAGGACGGTGACCTTATATCTTTATTGCAGTTTTTGACTGTACTATATGTAAAAAAAAAAAACTGGATTGTACATCATTTTCAAATGAATTACCTTAATGAAAACTTGTTACCTCCTTTCTCGATCTGGACCTACAATACTAAACATATTTAGTTGGAACACTTAGTGAATGGTCCTGAATCATCATGTTACAAGATCGTAGCTTATACCACATCCCCCTTACCCCAATTCAATGTTGTGTGAAAATCGTTCGGGTGACTGCTAGTATTTGTGAAAATCAACATTGGAGTAGGGGGCAAACGGGGATGGGTGTTCCAACAAATGTGACGATAGGATAAATTTGTTTTATTCCAAACTATTCTGAATTTCAGTAGAATTATGGCTAAAATTGGTGAAAAGACATGGATCAAAAGTTCGCCCTGTGATCCTTTGCCATCTGCTGCCCAACCTTCTCTCAGATATGCTTCTTAGACTTCTTATGATGTGGCTGTTCTGTTCCTAGCGCTAGCATTATCAAGTGATGTAACAAATTTAAACAAAATACATTAAATGCACAGACCCATGACCACAATGTTTCTCTATTGTTGTTATGCGTTTGTCCAAAAAGGCTGAAGCTCACAAATTAACAAATTTGGTTTTTTGACACTTAAGAGCAACTCTCTGTAAGGACTGTGTGACATCGTAAAAATATGGCACAAAGTCAAAAAATTGACCCCAGTCATTTTTTGTCCAGAGAAACGTGTCCTAAGAAACGTGATATAACTTTTAAGTTCTGGATTTTCTTTAATTTCGAGAAATACTCGAAAAACTCCAGGCGGCTCCGTGGCGAGCAAGTCAATATTCAATTTTACCACAATTGCTTGTAATCTCGCAATCTGATTGGCTAATTTGCCGTTGCGATAAGAGTCTAGACAACGCTGCTCGCATCAGTTTGTCACGCAATGTAATAGCCAATCAGGAACGCTCATTTTGGGGAATAAACCAATCGTATTGCGAGAAAGTTATAGACAACGCTTGCTCCTTCTTTGAGTTATGATTTTGGTCACGCTCTGAAATAAAAACTTTCTTTGGCGTTGAATATTGTGGTAAAAAACAAATCGAAAGTGGTTCAGTATCGTTGTTGATAAGAGTACAGACAACGCTGAACGACTTTCGATTTGTTAATTACCCAATGCCAACAAGACTCTGGCAGCTGTCTAACACAAGTGAGTGAAACCTTGTGAAAATTTGGCAATTCTTGTTACTGCTGTATTAGCAGCTTAACTTGCAATATAAATGTTCTGAAGCAATGTTTCAGATCAATGGACAGTTAAGTTTACTTTCAAGATTGCTGCCACAAGAAATGATACATGCGTCATTCAACCATCCGTTTCCTATTAAAGAAAATTTTTTCTTTAAAAAAAATTATATCAGTGAAGTGCCATGGTGTAATTAACAGATTCCTGCATTTCTAGAAATCGTAGCTTTTAATCAGAAACGCAGCAGAAAATAAACAAGAATAAAGTGATTCACAGCAAATGTTTTGTCATGCAATTTTACATTCCATAATTTGTCTGGCCATGTGACGCAGGTTCTATGTTTGTCGCAACGTTTTTGTTACTTTGAGGGTACATTGTAATATTACTTTACTTAATTGAAGCTTTCGTGAGGAATAAACACATCTCATAAAATCCATTTTGTCCTGAACGTTTGATCAGTTTTCATCCTTGCTTGCGCACTTCTCTCGCTTGCATTACCAGATGTGTCGCTGCCAAGGGAAGTTCGTGGCCTGGGCGATTAATGGAAAGGAGACCAAAATCAGCGGCAGACAGCAAGTCACCTACCGTGTTTTACTTCTCAGTTAGATTCGATACTTAAACAAAAGCAAAGAGCACACCCTCTCACTGACATCATGTGTGATTAAGGTAGTTTGAATGAAGTAATTATATTACGTTAGTATACATAAAATGCCTGCCGTGTGTACAGTTGACGTCAAAGCCTGCCTTTTAGATGGGAAACAGATAGAAAACAATCAGCAGCCCAAACAACGTGTAGCTAAAAAAGCGAGGACAGGGTAAAAACCAGTTGGAGAAAGTGCTAAGAAATGCGAGCATGTCCTCCAATACAAACGCTCCAGTGACAAGGAATGAGCTACAGGAGGCATCTTATCAGGATATGAAAAAACGTAAGTGAACATAGTTGATGTACTGTTTACTTCCATCCTCTACTCCCACAGAAAAAAAAACTTATCCATGCGGCAGTTCTACGAAAGAAACACTTTGCAGAAGAATATATAGTCTACAAGTGTATTTGAAGCTATCTGTTGCACTCGTATACTAAACTAAAGCATTGTTTTAATGTGCAATATTGTTTGTTCCATAGGCGTGGAAGAGAATTTTCCCGGGTGCATCCTGCAAAATGAGATGAGTATAATGTGTGGCAAGTGCAAAACAGTGGTAAACCTAAAACGTATCTACTACGACAATTACTTTGAGAAAAGTAAGTTAAGTCAACGTCAATTCCATTGATTCAGTTGATTTTCCGTTACTGCAAAAAGATCCACATACTAGCCCATATATTAGAAATTTTCGTTATTTCCATAAGATGCAATAACCGAGAGTTCCTCATTTATCTTAGCTTTGAGAGCATTTTTGAGAATGGCCTGCAGTCAAGGCAGCGATGTCGTTCCACTTATCTCAAACGACGCCCTCAGACTGATGCCTGTCTGCTTGGCCAAACATGGATTTGCAATAAAGCCACGACTCCAAGTTTACCAAAATACCATACTAATTGTAGGTGGACGAGAGCATTATTCATTAGATTATGTAAAGCAAAACCCAGAAGATTCCCCATGACTATTTCTTCGACAAATTTGTCAAAAAAGTAGAAATCATGGGTGTAACCTCTCTTGACAACCAGGCAACTTTGATAATCAGCAATGATTTCGTAGGATCAGGAGGCAATGGCAATCCCACACTGCAAATTCACCCTAAGTGACTGCGAGAGCTCCAGCAGTGTTTGCATTGTCTGCAAGGTACTTCTAACCTTCTGACAAAAGAAGAGTGGACAACCACCGAATGCCCCTACTAAACGTGTCTGCAAAGAAAAGGGGTTCCCACACTGGCGCCCAGTGTTAAGAAGGTGTGATTGCTGCCTGGAGAAAGGTATCCAATGCACTAGGGCTGTGTGTCTCAATATTACCACTGACTGTCAGTCGATGTTTAAAGTTTAATGTGTTAAAGTCGACTGTCAGTCGATGTTTTTAAGCAACCCGTGAACTCCTGCAAGACAACCAAAGCAATCAAACCACTGATTCATACAGTAATGTGGCAGTGCCCAATCCTGACATAGCTCATGCAGCAAAGAATGTGCACAGGTTGCATTGTAACTGGTTCATGTTCATCGAGAGCGCGAGATTCAGCCTCGTGATGCTACGCACAGCACAGAACTCATCATCAAAAGATGTGAACGTTGTTCTGACGGACGTGGCTTTGAGGGGCCAAGATCAAATGGATAGGAGCTACGTTGCAGATGGTTTTGCTACGAATGGAATATCTCGTCCATACTGTAGTCCCGGAAATGTTCTGGAAGGAATATGGCCTTACCAAACCTGGAGTTTTACTCCATCCAATCTCAGTTTGCTGTGGTGCATTTGGTTCACTTTATGTTGTGGACTACACCCTTGGATCCCTTTTTCAAGTCAGGCTTCACAACCCTGCAGACATCCAAGTCCTAGCCAGGGACATTTTAAATCCGACATGTGTCATCTTTGTAGCGGAAGAAGATAGTCTGTCATATTTGGACGTCGGCAACGTTGTGAAATTACATCCCAAAGCACTGAAGAAGCCTCAGCTACAAGAAGAGCTCTGCAAACGCGGCCTGCTTGGCCAAGACAAGAGAGTTTCCGTCGCTCAAATGAGGTCAATGCTTTCTGACTGGATTATGGAGAACACTCCTGCATCTCCAAAAAGTAATGGATTAATTTCACTTCTAGACGATCTCAGTCCTTTGGCCTTCTGTTGCAACAAAGACCAAACCATCCTTTTCGTTTCGCAGCGCAACAGTCTGACAATCCTGAAAGTTGCCATTAGCTGCAATGGTACAGTACTGAAGGCGGACTCCAAATCTTTCATTACGTTATCGTGAAAGGCATGCTGTACAGGCCTGGCCTACAAACAAGGAGACATCTTGGTTGCTAACTCGGAGAACGATGGTAGACACAGCAACGTGTGTGAAGGTCATTCATATTGCTACAGGCGTCTGTAGTAGAGCGTACAGTCTTGCTGTCAGTGATGCTGGTGATGTCTTTTTCACGGATGTCGTACAAGGCAATACAGCAGAATACACCATTAGATCAGAAGGAGAAACACCTCACGATGGTTGCGATAAGACAGTGGCATTTCTTTATATCTCACTGACACAGGAGCTGGAGCACTAAAGCTTATAGGGACCTTAAGCAACGACGACGAATTGGACGACGACGATGAGTAGAGTTGCTGAGGGACTAGGCCGCGGACGTCGTTCACGGCGGGAAAACTAAAATGTTAAGCACGCACTTGAACGTGGACGAGGACATGTAAACAAAACATTGCTCATTTATCGTGAAAATCGAGAAACAGTCCAATAATTTTATCATGTCTTCTTTTCACGAGGTCCAAGAGCAACTTCTTTTGAGTTATGAGGTCGGTATTCTAGATGAAGATGAGTTTTTGCTACTACACGAGCAATTTATGCCGAAAAATCCCAATTTCTCGTACAAGGAAAACGAGAGGTTTTCCCTCGATGAGATGAACGATGCCGAGTGCTTGGCAGAGTTTAGATTTAGAAAGCACGACTTGCAAAAATTCTCTCAGAGGTTCTTCAAATACCTGATAGCTTCAGATGCTATCAAAGAAGTGTTGTTGACGGAATGGAAGGTCTCTGCATTCTTCTTAGGAGATTAAGTTATCCCTGCAGATACAGTGACATGATTTCTCGATTCGGACTGCCAATACCAGTTCTCAGTATGGTCAGTAATGACGTCTTGGATTTTATATATAACACTCACAGACATCGCATAACACAGTGGAACCACAATGTACTTAATCCAGCTGCATTACAGATTTACAGTAACGTTATTTCCGGCAAAGGAGCTGCTTTACATAATTGTTTTGGGTTCGTTGGTGGGACCGTTCGACCCGTATGCAGACCAGGAGAGCACCAAAAAGTCATCTACAACAGCCATAAGAGGGTTCACGCTCTAAAATTCCAGTGTGTGGCTCTACCCAATGGTTTAATTGGTAACCTATTTGGTCCAGTGGGTAAGTTTTGCGGGGAGTGTTTGTACAAAGAGAGAGTGGGCGATTTCATTTTCACTATGTTTTTAACAAGAAATATTGGAAGAGTGTCCGGGGTAAAGAGTGAGAGGCTCATGTGACAAACCTGTACAAGAAGCATTTTTAGTTCCTTACGAATTTTTTACTTCCTTCTACTGTTTCAGAGGGTCGTAAACACGATGCTGGAATGCTAGCTGATTCAGGACTTCTTCAAGACCTGCAACGCTTTGCAAATTCACCAGCTGGCAATCCATTTTGCTTGTACGGCGATCCGGCATACCCTCATAGAATTTACTTACAGACGCCATTCCGAAATAGAGCCCTTACTGCCCCAATGATTGCTTTCAACCAGTCTATGAGTACAGTGCGGGAGTCCGTAGAATGGCTGTTTAATGACATTGTAAATTATTTTAAGTTTATGGATTTTAAAAACAATCTAAAAAATAGTTTGAGTAGTGTAGGAAAGATGTATGTCGTTTGTGCAATTCTCAGGAATGCTCTTACATGCCTATATCCAAATCAGACATCACAATACTTTAACTTAGATCCGCCAACACTACAAGATTACTTTGTTTGAAAGTAATTCAAATAATATACCGGTAATCAAAGAGGAATGACATGTCAGTGCAATAATGAAACTTTCATGTGAATAGCAATGCATTGTTTCTTGAGTGCTTTTTTCTTTCAGGGTGTATCAAGCGAGGGCAGGTTAATTTGATACAGGAGTGTATTAATAAATGACAAACTGCTTTATAAGATTGTTTTGTTTAAACTTGAGTTCCAGCCAAGAGGCACAACATCTGGAATGCATTAACTGGTGACAGGAGCCTGCTGGCGAATGTTCCGATCATACCACAAAATTAGGAGTTAGTTATTTACCAGAGGAAGGGGAGGGGAAGAGGAAAAATGTTGCCCCACCCCTTTCTGATACATTTTTTCATATTTTCTGACCCTCCCACCTTTGACAGATAACCCCTCAATTCCAACCGATACAGGAGGCTTCATTTTGTAGCCAGTCAGGCAAGATGGGCATACACTGTACCATAAAATAAACTTGAAACTTTGAAACACAAAGCTTAAATTTAATAACGATGAAATGTTGTAGCTTCAAATACAAGATGTACAGAAATGCACATAAAATACCCTTAAAACTTTGAAACATGAATCTTAAATTTAATCAATTTAAGGTTTTGCAACAACACTAATCAATTAGAACTTTGCAGTCTCACAATGTACCTTCAAACACAAACAGTGCATTATTGCATGTCTGGAAAATATGCATGCTGCTTCAGCACTTTTTCACGGTAAAACTTTCAGTAACAACAACATTGGAAAAACCAACAGTTGGATGGATAAAATAGCGGATACTTAACTGTTCTTATTTTGGCTTTTTGCAAGCAAACAAAGCATAATCTGAGTCTGCTGCTGCTGTTGTGCTAGCATTTTCATCATATCCTCCTTTTGACTCAGCTCCTTTCGTCTCAACTCCAAATCCTCCTTTCTCAGCACACTCTCTCTTTCTGACTTTTCTTTCAGAAATTGCACCACTTCCAACGTCGATCTTCTTCCTTTCTTTGCCGTCTGGGCTTTTTCATCTTGTTTCTCAGCATTCCTTTTCTTGGTTTCACCCAAACGCTCAACTGCTCGGTTGCGGTGCTCCTCCACTGCTGCCTTTTCAGTTTTCTTGTTATCATCTTGCAGGCTTCTCGCACCGGTGGCCGTTTTCTCTTTTTCTATGATTTCTTCTAACGCTTTGTCTAGCTTTGTTTCCTGAAGTCTATCCCAGAGGCAGCTTCCTCCATTCTCATTTTCGCTTTGTACTTTTGTTGAAGTAATGTCAACCTGTCTCTGACACTTCTCTTTGATACTTTAAACGTAGGATGCTCAGAGGCATTTAAATTGTTTGCTATTTCGTTCCATGAATCTCCTCTTTCCTTACTACGGTAAGGATGTTTCCAAGGTTCAACAACTAAAACTTCTTTGCAAAGATTCAAGTCATGAAGTTCTGTCCACTCCATTCTAAGGAAATTCACATCAAAATATAAGTTAATTTTTCGGAAAATTAGTCTCTAAAATGACCTCAACGGCATGAAAATTTTTTGCTCAAGTTAAAACAATTGTAAAAGATTGCATATAGGTAAATAAAACAAAACAAGTAATCACTTTGTTAGTTCTTCTTAACTTGAATGTTTTGCTGACAAGATGCAAAATCCTAGTAAGATTCAATATTGTACAAAGATTAGAAGCTAAGGAATATCTAGCTTTCATTTCAAACGCCAAACATAAATTGCCTTCCTAAACAAGATGAAAATACATAAATTTATACTCACGTTCTCGCGACGTTTGGCCTGGACGGCAAAGATGGCGTTTTCATGTTCTGAACTTCATGTGGACGACGAGTGAAGCATGCGCAGTAGGGCGCTAAGCGGTATTTTCACTTCCGGTCGTCAACCTTGCTTAAGGTCCCTTATATCTCCCACTAGGCCAATTGCTAATTTCCTAATGGATGTGCGACTTTTGTATACATCGCATGGTATCCATTCTCTATCAGCATCTTTGACAAGTGCGACACCTCTCCTGGACGATGCAACAAGTTATTTCGAAACAGCAGTAGAAGAGGCGAAGTTGAATGCAGGAAGCAGTAAAACTGTTGAAGGACCGCACGGGGTGCCCACCTAGAGGCCCTTCGCTGTACAGAAAGAGTTAAAATTAATTTAACTCTTTGACATCCAACAGCTTCCAGGAATTGGATTCTATTCTTTTTCATCCAAAGTTGTTTATGAGCATCTAATCCGTTGCGGTTTGTCATTATATTTTTCCATACCCTGCTGTGTATAGTAGGAAATATTTTGATATAGTGACAGGAATTCAGGATCATTCGATGCCTTAATTCCATCTGTCATCACTACCCTTTCCCAGAGAAGGGAGGAAGCTTGCACAAATTTTATCAAGCGTGACTGACTGTCGTATCCTGTACTCAAGCCATTAATTTCTTGTGTGTCAATTGACAGGCCATACTGCCTCCGTTCAGGCGAATGTGTTCCGGTGCGCTTTGTCTCTAAGACAAAGCAGGTCGCAGATTTCTGCACCATTAAGTATCAAGAACAGTTGTAAACCTCTTCTTCTCTGTTATTTTTTCTCTGTTATTTAGTGCTTTTAATCATATTTATATAATTATCTTTTTGACTGTCTTTGTATTGTATGTCTCTTATTGTCACTGACCATCCTTGTAATTCAGCCTTTAGGCTGTGAGAGGGATATCAATAAACTATTATTATTGTTATTATTATTATTATTATTATTATTATTATTATTATTGTAACATGAAAGTACAGTGCATGCATATAGGAAGTGACATCTTTTGTTTGATAAATTTTAAGTAAATGCTCAAAGCAGGACTTGACCTTGCTATCCTGTACTCAAGCCATTAATTTCTTGTGTGTCAATTGACAGGCCATACTGCCTCCGTTCAGGCGAATGTGTTCCGGTGCGCTTTGTCCCTAAGACAAAGCAGGTCGCAGATTTCTGCACCATTAAGTATCAAGAACAGTTGTAAACCTCTTCTTCTCTGTTATTTTTTCTCTGTTATTTAGTGCTTTTAATCATATTTATATAATTATCTTTTTGACTGTCTTTGTATTGTATGTCTCTTATTGTCACTGACCATCCTTGTAATTCAGCCTTTAGGCTGTGAGAGGGATATCAATAAACTATTATTATTGTTATTATTATTATTATTATTATTATTATTATAACATGAAAGTACAGTGCATGCATATAGGAAGTGACATCTTTTGTTTGATAAATTTTAAGTAAATGCTCAAAGCAGGACTTGACCTTGCTATCCTGTACTCAAGCCATTAATTTCTTGTGTGTCAATTGACAGGCCATACTGCCTCCGTTCAGGCGAATGTGTTCCGGTGCGCTTTGTCCCTAAGACAAAGCAGGTCGCAGATTTCTGCACCATTAAGTATCAAGAACAGTTGTAAACCTCTTCTTCTCTGTTATTTTTTCTCTGTTATTTAGTGCTTTTAATCATATTTATATAATTATCTTTTTGACTGTCTTTGTATTGTATGTCTCTTATTGTCACTGACCATCCTTGTAATTCAGCCTTTAGGCTGTGAGAGGGATATCAATAAACTATTATTATTAGTATTATTATTATTATTATTATTATTATTATTATAACATGAAAGTACAGGAAGTGACATCTTTTGTTTGATAAATTTTAAGTAAATGCTCAAACCAGGACTTGACCTTGCTTTTGAGATTACAAATATCTTCCTCTGATGTGAAATCCAGCTTCAAATCTCCAAAGACATCCATATATTGTTTCCAGATATGTTCGATAATTTTACTGTTAGTGCGTCCAGGAAGGAGAGAACAAATGTTTATATTCCGAAATAACTTTAGTTTCTCGTGGCCAGTAAGGTAATGTCGCGATTGATTGATAGGACAAACATACGTGTCCTATTAAAACTTGAGTATCCCTATACTCAAGTTTTTTAATATCTTTGCTTATTCGAAAATTAAATGATATACCAATGTTTTTGAGAAAGTCTTCATAAGTGGCCATGTGTTTATATCTGTCTTTTGTGAATGCATCAAAGGTTCTTTTTTCTCAATTGAGTCACCCCTTTTCAGTTCCCTGATTAAAAAGGTTCCTAATGCAAAAGCATACTCGAAAATATGATGAAAAGCATGTGAACATCTGCCGGGAGAGCTCCTCATCTAACTAACCACTGCATCCGAGCTACATCAGTTACAGTGCTCTAAGATCACAACATTGAAGCCAGGCACTGGACACAAATCAGGCAACTCCATTGAATCTTACTGTTCCAGGGCTTCCTTTCAGCAGAAAGAGAACATGTCTAACATAGAGTGTCTCTGGTGACTACGCAGAACCACAAGGTCTTGTACTCAAGGGTGCTTCAACATCGAAAGAGCTTACTGGAACAAGCACTATTTCTGTGGCTCCACAGGATCAACAGTCAACATTGAAAATGCAAATGCCACAGTCTTTCAGCTTTCATGGCTGCTCTGTTTCCATTGTAAACAGTAACTACATGCATTAGATTTTTTTCTGAGGTTTATCACATTTCTAGACTTGTCGGATTGTAAATTGCAAAAGAGGGCAATGTGTGTTGATGGAAAATATACTTAGCACAATTTATTAAATTAGGTAAGCATTTTAATTCATTGGGTAATCTTCAGTAAAGATGATGTCCAGAGAAGTGCAAGCTAATGAGATATAATGCACATCATGAAGTGTGGGTGTTCAAACCAAAGAACCTTCTTTTGAGGAAAGATAGGTAACAACACTATTCTCTTGTCTAAACTCCATACATTTTTGTTGTATTAGTTTTAAAAATCTGTTGAAAGGTAATCATTTTTTTAACTCTCGCAACCTTTTTCTTGAGGATGTATTGATGTTGTGAGAAATTTAATATTGAACACCCTTTGATTTTTGTGCATTAAACTCAGGATGTCAGCTGCAGTCTTCTGCCCATTTAGGGCCATATCCATTAAGCTAGTTCTGAATTCTAATAATAACAAACTGACCAATGCATGCAGGTACTTCTCTGGAAATTTCATTTGTACCCGGAGGAAATAAATTTTGAGTACTGACTGGAGCTGATTCCTGGAAGCCTCTTACTTGCTCACTCTCCTTCTCTCTTCTCTTTCTTTCATTTTGCTCTTTCCACGTCTCCTCAATGTCAAACTCTGTTAAAAGAAATTCGTCAACAAATTTGCCCAGGTAGCTCCCCAGGAATTTCCAATGTTCATGTAGGATGTAGGATATGTTGGTGTTGAACATATCCTACAAAAAGATTGGCATAGCTAGGTCCCATTCTTGTGCCCATCGCTACACCATTAATTTGTTTGTAATAGTTGCCGGCGAATGAAAAACAGTTACGCGTTAAAACTAGTTCGGCAAGGCCGAGGAGCGTTTCCGAGCTAGGTCCTTTGACAGTGCGTTGATCGAAAAAGTGTTTAAGTGCTTGAAGACCTCCGCTATTAGGAATGATTGTGTATAGAGATGTAATGTCCATGGTGAAAATAAGTTTGTTTTGGCCGGAGAAATCATAATCCTGTCTAAATAGCTAGAAATGAGGGCAACTACAGGCAGAAACGATAGGGCGACCTGGGTTGTTGGGTTTGTGAATTTTAGGCAAGAAGTAAATGCACGAAGTTCTAGGGGTGTTGATGATGAGATTAGTGGCAGTGTCCGGTAATTATTGATTAACTATAAGATTTTGAATGGTGTCTTTGACAATGTTTTGATTTTCGGAAGTGAGATCTTTAGGGATTTGGGCATAAAACGAGGTATCCGAAAGTTGCGCAAAGCTTCTTTTTGGTAAAGGTCAGACCGCCAAACAACTACCGCGCCGCCTTTGTCGGCCGATTTGACAACTATGTCGTTGCGTTTACTAAGATTTTTAAGCGCCGCCCACTCTTCCAAGGAAAGGTTGGAAAATTTAGTGTTGCAATTGAATTTAAGTTTGTGAATGTCGTGACAGCATTTTTTGGTGAAAAAATCTAAAAAGGCAAATTGTCCCTCTGGGGGAGTCCATTTGGATTTGCGAACTAGAAGTGTTTGAAAAATATCTTTATTAGAAGTGTCCGAATCATCCTCTTTGTCGTGAAAAAAGGCTTTTAACTGAACCCGGCGAAGGAATTTTTCAACATCTTGCTTAATAGAAAATTCGTTGGTGCGTTTGGTAATAGGGACAAAATTTAGGCCCTTACTGAGAACAGGTTTCTGAGTCAGTAAGGGCTGAATCGCACTAGAGCCAGACATTTTGAATGTCCCGGGACAAACTCCACAGGATTTGGCTTTTTTTGTCCGCTGACAATTTGTCTGTTTTCCACGCTCCATCGCACTAGCGTTTTGTTTACGTTGGACAAATCCGAAATGTTTACATTTCGTCAAACTTGTGACCTTTCCATTATCCAATACTTGGCGGGAAATCATATTTCATAACAACATGATCCCAAGACGTTTTCTGCTTTTTGTGAGCTGCAGCATTTGTCCTACAATTTCAGATGTATGCTCAGCTGAGGATGATGCTGATAATTTTGTCTCTTGCTCAATTTCAACTAGAGGGGAGAGCTTTTCTGAGATTGTTCAAGATTCGAAGGCGAAGACGACATCGGCATGGACATCCATACTTTTGGGTTCTCCCTCGACCCGCCGATTCATGGTTTGATATTCATTATAATGACCCAAGAATCCCAGACGAATATTTCAGGAAACAGCTTGGAATGAGAAGAGCTACTTTCCGTTTGCTTTTGGATGTCCTTCGCCCATACATCACAAGACAAAACACTCGTTTTAGAAGGTGTATTGAGCCAGAAAAGGTACTGGCAATTGGGCTCACACGCTTAGCTCATGGAGGAACATACGTTTCGATTGGGCCTGGTTTTAACGTTGGGACAACGACAGTCATCGAGGCCGTCGAAGACGTCATTACAGGACTGGTTTCTATAAAACATGATTATATCAAATTCCCAGAAACTGAAGCTCAACTTGTTGAAACGAGGGAAACTTTCGAAGAGCTTTCTGATCCTCCAAATGTGGCTGGTGCAATTGATTGCACACATGTCACGATCAAAGCCCCTACTGACAGCAGAGTCGACTACTTCAGTCGATTCCAGCGCTACGATATAATCGTCCAAGCCGTGGCTGATGGCAAGAAAAGATTCCTAGATGTAGCAGCTGGCTTTCCAGGATCCCTGCACAATGCACGCGTGTTACGGAACAGTCGCCTTTACAGACGATGCGAGAGCCAAGAATTATTGACTGGTCCTATTATGAATGTTCTCGGCCGAGAGATTGGTCCATATTTGGTGGCCGATAGCGCTTATTTTTTGGCTCCCTGGTTACAAAAAGTTTACCCTGAAGGAACGCTAGATCCCGACGAAATTGCATTTAATGAGGAACTTTCCTCGGCCAGAGTTTCCGTGGAGTGCGCTTTTGGAATTCTGAAAAGTCGTTGGCGTATTTTGACAAAGCAAATCGAAAGCGGGGTTAGTTCTGTGAGTGATACAGTTGTAGCATGTGCTGTTTTACACAATTTCTGCATTAATGCGGGCGATGAATGGGAATGGGGTGATGGCGACGACGACGGAGGAAAGGATAATTATGCAAATGTTTTGAGGGATGGCGACGATATCAGAGAACTACTAAAAGAGTACATTGCCATGTGATGTTATTTATCATTGATCTCTTAACAATAACATATTGTTTTGACTTATTTTCGTTTTGTTCATGTTTTCTTGATCATATAAACTTTGTAAAAAAAACTGGAACGAAAACTTATAAACGCGCATCTAGAATATAGCATTGCTTTGAACTGCTACTTGATATTTAGGATGTAATAGACTATCAATATAGCAAACGATCCTCTCGCAGCTCTTTACAATAAATGTTCAATATAAACAGTGAAGCTGGCCTTGGCCAGCTTCACCTGGAGGCTTGCAACTACAACTTGATACATAAAAAGAGGTGGTCCAGACCGCAAGCTACTATCTCTTTGCAGTTTCAGAGTAATTGTTTAAAAGCAGGATAAGTGAATAGGATAAACGAAAACTGTTGCCTTTAATTTTTTTCTATAGCCTTGGTCAGAGCAGCGAGGAAACCAGTCATGGCCTGAGTTTGCTCTCGTTGCATTTCTTGCATTTGCTCTACAGCATTTGCCAATCTATCACCCTGGCGCTCCACTCTCTCGGTAAATCTAGCAAAATCCTCAGAATCGTCGTTCTCCAGGCTTCTCTTGCGCCCTTTTCCCTTTCCTTTTCCCTTCTTCCTCTCGCTCCGGCTTTTGACTTTGATTCCCATTGCTTGAAGGGCTTCCTCTGCCTGATCCGAGGTATATCCCTCCTCCTCGTCACCAGCAGGCGAGTCAGGCAATGTCTCCTTGTTTTTCGCGACTGCATTTGCAGCTTCCTGCACATGCTTCAGAGTAACAACATCCCTGCCTCCAAGCACGCGGTCAAAGACATCAAAATGTTCGCAGGTTTCATTATTTCCTCCTGTCTGCGATCGATTCCAGTCCTTGGCCCCTTTGTACTTCTTTTTTAAGTGTTTAATTTTTCTCTCGCACTGACTTGGAAGGCGCGCTAGGTTGAATTGCTCATTTATTTTAGTGGCGATTTCACCCCACACTTTCCTCGACTGTTGGCTCTCCAGCCTTGATATATTCGCCCCCCACAGATCCACGAGGTATTTCACCTGGTCCTCTGTCCATCGGTCTTGTGTCGTCTTGCCCTGTCTCTTGTCCTGCTTCGTGTTTCCTTCAGTGGAAGTGCTGGCAATCTTGCATGTCGGAGTGCTAGTTCCACTAGCACTACTTCCCGACTAAGGACTGCTACTCCTCTGTTCCGGCCGAGTACTACTGGTAGTAGCATGGGGCATCGAGGTCGTGGAATTCCGATATGGATACGAATCATAAAAGTTTTGGAAGCAATAACCCAGAGGATTGCAAAATGGAAAGCTATTTGGCGGGCTGTTTTGGTCCGACATCTTGCAATCTGAAGAACGCGCGAAAACCAAAGGTCACGTTGTACTCATCATTTTTGACGTTTCAATTAAAAGACAAACACCAGCTATTGTATTCTCTGTTGTTTGATCCATTTGTCCTGCCTCGGAGCAGGATATCGCAGCCTTTGAAGTTTGGCTGTCCTTCGGAATGTTTGGCAAACTCGAAAATACACGATCGCATTAGGACAAATGAAGCGTTGAGAGATTTTTGACATAAAATAAACAATTTTTGATTTGTCTGGCTCTAGTGTGATTCGGCCCTAAGCGGAAGATTTTCTGGAATTGTAATCACGGTATTATGGCTATGCAATGTAGTGTCGTCGGTAATTTGCGGACCTATTAATTGTTGAAGTTTTAGAGTCTTGGTTTGGTCTAAATGGTCAAACAGTCCAGAATTAAGTTGTCGGATTTAGCGCGAATCGATCGTACTAAAATTGCTGGACAGATTTTGGAAAATTCAGAGCGGCAATGAAGAATTTGTTTGTCAAGTGCGATTCGTTTTTGGCACATAGCTCTAATTGTGATCCTCATAATATTACGTGAAAAAGAATTTTGCGCACATCGAATTTGGTGAAGATACTGATTTGAGTGAGAGAATGTAGACGCATGAAAGTTCGAGCGAAAACCTTTAGGAATGACTTAACAATTGAGGCAACGGCCGATGAAGTTGATGTCACTACAAAAATTAGAGAATCTCTTAGAATCTCTGTACGGTGGCCAATTTACATTATCAACTCCATTGATTAAACCAAATTTTTGAATACTACTTCCACACCGACGCAGCACCACAGTTTCTTTAGAAACTACCCCTTCATTCAATGCTAAGAGCTTGCTTAGCATGGCAAAGGGCTGGGGTCTCGGTGACGTTCTCATAACGTTCTTCAGGTTGGTCACAGCCCATCCGTGCTCTTTTCGCTCCAGTTACACGCTCTCTCCCAAAAAAATCTCCTGCAAGAGGCACTTGTTGTTCCTTCCTGCTGGTGTGTGATGGCAAACAAAACCAATAATTAATAGTGCTCATGGAGTTCATGGGTATCCTAATCCTGTCTCCCCATCCTTTGTAGCAAATTTTTACAAGTTTCCTTTGGAAAATAATATTCACCTCTCTCAATGGGGCTAGCAGAGTCTTGAGCTAAAATAATTTCTTAAATATCCTGATAAGTTATTTATTCACAGTTATTTATTACCTGTTATTATATTTATACATTTTGGTATTGTTTATAAATGTTACATTTATATCTGGCATGTCGAACCTTTAGTAGTACAATTAATGTTTGTAGGCTTCATTCCAACACCAAATATAATGTTATGCACATATGATAATTTTAGTGTCTCGATCATGAATGCTTTGGTGTTTGATTATAGCGGAGCTCCACGCGCGCTGAGCACCATAGCTAAGAAAATATGGTAACCCATTGATGTGAGAAAATTTGGTTTTATTGCCATGACGTCATTGTCGTCCGTACATAGGTACGTATGTCCGTACATCCGTCCATCCGCCCCTCCATGTATGCCAATTTGACCAGTATCACATAACCATATCACGGGCCAAGTTTAGAGCTCATCGAGGAGGCAATACTACAGTTTACAACATACATCTTTGATATTAGACATCAATGTTATGGTCAATTGACACTGGTCAAAACAAGGTATCATCCGCTGACCAGTATCGTGGGCTCAAGTTAGACCTTATACTTCAATAGAGACTTTCGTTTAACAATAGAGAAAAAGGCCTTTGTAGCCCGCAGTTAGCAGAGACATCCTAGGCAGGCTACTAAAACTGACACTGTATAATTAATAAGCTCTCACACACACACACATTAAATAAATAAATAAACAAGTAAATAAAAATAAATAATAAATAATCGAGGTCAGTTGACGGCTGACCCGGGACTGGTTGTTGATTGGATCGCAGGATCAAGCCAGGTCAGACACACACTCACACCTGAACGAGGCTTAATTTTTCGCGCCCTTTCTGTGACTCGACGCGGCTACACAGCCATGCTATGTCAACAAGAGCTCTTGACGGTCGATGCTTTTCGTGTTCAGGTACTGTTTGGAAAATGTATTTTTCTTGCATTTTTCGCTGGTTTCAATCCAGGTTTAACATAATATAGCTGTAGTTATTCAAGTCAAGCATTGGAGGGATATAAACTTAAAGCTGAGTGTTTATTTTAAATTTGTTTCGGACTGCCTTTTGCTCTGAATTGCAGTTTTTGATATATCTTAAGATTTTTAAGTTCCAATCTACTAAGGTTCTAAGATGCCTGGACGGCCTATGTCAGAAGAACAGAAACGAAAGAAGAGAGAAAGAGAACGAGAACGACAAAACGGTACACCAGTAATAGCTTAAAGTTGGTGGAAGAAGTTACTCAACAAATTCTTTTCTTGGACACTACACCGTTTGTTATTTCTACGGATGAGTTTAATATTTCAAGTGGATGCATATTTCTAAAACGTGGTTTAGTCGTTTTTTTCCTTTGTTCAGGAATGAATCTCTAATTTTTTTTGTTAACTGGAATTAAATGACAATCATCTGTACTCTTTCTGGACAGAAATAATCGATCTGTTACTGGTTTGTTTGGCCTTAAAATGCGAGCGAACAAGAAGTTTTTTTACTCCGCTTGCCTAACTGTTTTCCGATGTGCCTTGACAGTGACAAGAATTTTGCACTTATGTTATGTTATGTAAACATGAAATCGCAATGAGTTCTCGTAAAAGTATAAGGAGAAATATCACCAGCTGTGTTTTCAGAAGTTTGTTTAGAGTATGTACGGGTAATTTGTTGGAGATCTTGTTTGACGCTTGTCCGTTCTGGCGTGTTTAAATGAAATACAACGAATTGTAAATGATCTCGTTTTCAGAGATAAAGTGGAATAAATAAATTACACCAATAAAACTCCTTGTTTGACGACGATCAGTCACATCACGAGCTATAGCACGTCTGTGATTTCTAATTTTAGCATGATTTCTATTGGCTGGTGTTTGACAGTCGACTCTGAAATGGCTTCTTTCCTTTTCCGTTCGCTTGCTAAGGATTTGCTTGTTTTCTTTTAAAACTCTTGCACTCTTGCGATTCAAGAAAAATTAATTGCCTAACTGGTGAATTTGACAGTAGATTTCACTCGAAAAAACCGATATCACACTCATCCCTTCGTGATTTATGCAATCAGTCGGTTTTTCAGGTGAAATTAACCATGGAATTCACTAGTTAGGCAGCAAAGAAAATGTTACATAATTAAGCAATATCCGGGAAAACCAAAAGGCGGACAGTTCGAAAGCCTTTTATTTTCACTAATCACTACAACCAGTAAAAATAAACAAGCCGGGAGCTCCGCTTTCAGGCTTGGCTAAGTCTATATATTGTAGTATATATGTTGTAGTTCAATTTTGACTGCTAGTACAATTTGTTTTTGAACTCGTGCAATTTCAATTGTCAACTGTCTAAAAAAGGGATTTTCCTTGTTTTGATGTGTAGTTAAAAAACAGGGGCTTAGTTTTTTGGGGTGTCTGAAAAAGAACATGTTATTTCTTTCTTCCCTTGTACTTTCCTACCCCTCCCTCATCATCTCCATCCCCCCCCTTATTTTCCAGGTGGCCCCCTCCTTGCATATCCTTATGCCCACTCCCTCTACAACAGACTTTTCACAGTATACTCAAGGCTTTCCTTTTTACTCACCCCAGCTTGAACTTGAACTCCCTACCTCTGGATCTGTTGTGCACTTGTTCACATCATGCCATCTTACTATGATAATTTGTAATTAAATATTTTACTATTCATCCCAGGCCACTGTCGGTCCAAACTTCAATTTATTCACATTTAGACTTTGCAAGTTTCGTTGGAAGAAAACAGCTCTACAATGCAGGGCATATCACGTGAAATATTCTATCAAAGACTAGATGACTTTAAGCAAAAGCAGAACCGAAATACCTCAACTAACCATGTTTATCAAAGATCAAGAAGCAATGGAGTACTTGAAAATTCAAAGAGAGAAACGGAAGGGAAACAATCTCAGTCACATCTAAAGACATTGAAAGACAAAACAAATGCAATCTGGAAAAGACAAAAAATACTATTATTACTATTATTAATTTAATGACAAATAGCAAAATTAAATTGTAACATTTCTGCACTTTATTTCCTGTCTTATTGAAACAGTGACATAATTCATGTATTGTTGTTATAGTCTGCAAAAAGATTGAACACACAAAATAACAAACGTGTTTCCAGTATATGCAGATAAAACAAATAAAATTGGTAACAGCAGGACTGGTACACTCATCGTAACTTGATGATAAGCCAAAAAGCAATCCTTAGCCCTTACCACAACATACACTAAATGAACAGGCTTTAAAATAATTTCTTAAGGTTAATGTTAAGTACATCATGACTGTAAATAAAAGCTTACCATTCTAGAACTCTTAAGTGTTTAGGCTAAATTGTGTAAATTAGTCCTTAACACCACTGACTCATGTTATTCTTGGTCAAACCAGACTGTTAAGTATTTCCAACAGTCTTGCTATTTCTGTCCTGCTCTAAATGCTCAGCAAACCTTATTTCAGTAACCTCTTGAACTAAGTAAATGAATGGCAAACAGCTGTTATCAATGAAGTGTGTTCTTTGTGTTCAACCAACATTAACCTATTTTCACTGTTTTTGCACCAGCACAATTAAAATTTGTACCAGTTCAAAAACAAATTCCTCAAAGTCAAAATTGAACTACAACATATACATTATTAAAACCAAAATCTTGGAGAAATATTTTTCACTTTCAGCATTTCTTTAATCATTTAAAAGCAATATGAGTACCTCTGGTAAAGGCAAAGATCTAAGAAAATTCTGTAAGTAATCCAGATACTGACAAACATCTGACAGCTTTGACTGGTTGAATGGAACTAAAGGAAGTGCCACAAAATGGTTGACTTCTTTTTCATACAATCTGACATTTAAAAATGGAATCCATACTAAAGTCATAACAAATGAAGATATAATGAAAAACAAATATTGTTTCAATGCAGAACTGCAGAGCTATACAAAATTGTTTCATTCACAAAACATGTCAATTATAGAAAACTCATTCCTACAACAGATCTGTATCATGGATTCACTTTTTTGTATAGCTCTTTTGGGCTCACTCCCCAAACAAAAATCAAATCAAATAATTGACCCTCATCCCAATTTCGACCCGGGGCCCCCTTGATTCTTTATATGTCCATAACCGATTGAAACAGGGAAGAAAACTAAATATAAATTAATTACCTCTGCCAACACACATTGTATAGTTCACATATTTTTTATTTCATTTTAAAAAATATGTGGTCAAAATCTGGGAAATGTAGTGACTTGTATGAGAGACCAGGAGAATTAATCTGTATGACAGTACCTACAGGTAGGAGACTTGGGGAAACTGGTAGAACTTGAACGAAATGCTGCTGTGTCAGGCCAATAAACAAATACTCACTGGTGTGTAATGTGAACAGGGACAGCACTTTCTAATGGCTTCATATAAACTCAAAGAACTTCAATAAGACCCGAGCAACCAGCACAATGAAATGTTGGCGAAGTGTCTCCAATTCATCTTTGCTGAGTAAATAGTTGATGTTGTCAAAAGCAGTGGAATCAGACACTAGAGGCTTTTTGTCATCAAGACCATGGCATGGAACCCTGTCAAATGTCAAATAGCGTGCTATCCAGTGATTGTCTGAATTTTGGTGGTTCTTTAAGATTATCGATGAAATGATATATGAAATGGATCATACATGAACTGCGCATATGGAATCCAGTGAAGCTATGATTCTCGCAGTTATGAATGCAATTTTTGCAATTGTGTAAAGAAGCCTGAGAAATTCATGACTTCAACAGGGTTTGAACCCGTGACCTCGCGATATCAGTAATGATAATGATAATAATAATAACAACTACAGTTACTGTAGCTATTATAAGAAAATTACCCATGCAGTTGTATGTCCAACCAAGGAGTATGGTTTCTATCTTTTGAATGAGACTGAATTCCTGCCACTTGATTTTCATAAGGATACCATAAGCTTTACACAATGGAGGGATATTTTTCTCTTCACATTTCTTTGCTCGTGGTAAGGCCACCGTCGCAAGAAAATCGAAAACGTCAGGTGCTCGCTCATGCAATTCTATGATAATGTGTTCCCGGGTGAACTCGTTAAGATCCTACTGGACAAGAACACCAAAATATATTGTGGCCTTAACATAATCTAAATAAAGATCAGTGGTAGTGGTATATGAATTCACAGACAATGAATGTGTGGGAGTCTACTCATTATCTACTGATTTCATTGGCTTATCGTGGATCAAGAAAAACTGAATAACTTGGCTGGTACAAAACTCTTTGAAAAAGGACAAGAACCAACAAAACAGCAAACTCATATGGTATTGACTCTTGAATTTGAACCCAGGCCACATTGGTGGGAGTCAAGTGCTCTCACCACTGTGTCATTCCTGTCACCCTTCAATAAAATATGTGCTACACCAGCAGTATGCATTTGAATGTGTGGTGATGAAATGTGTTTATTCCGTTACAAACTCAAGCCTTCTTCCCATGTTTATTCCATATAGGCAAAAATATGGCCAGTCACTCCTTAGATCAGTTTTTACATAGGATGAGTGTGTCTGTCTAAAAAAAACCCCACCAGATAAGCAATCAAAAGAGAGCAAAAAAGTAATTGAAGTAAATTAGTTTTGAGCTGTAAAATGGTGCATGTTTTCTAACTGGAGAGTTTTATCCAGTACTTAAGTGAACACAGCCTAATATTCTTGAGACTCTATTAAAAACAACCGTCATGTATTTAAACTTATGCTTGGATCTTGGAATCCTCAAAACTGAAGAATTTTCCTGAGAAGGAAAACATAGCTTTTGGCACCGGTCACCCAGGTCTTTAAGTATGACACGCTTTACAGCACATCTCAGATCAGGACATTTCATGATTATCTCAGCCATGAAACCAAGAGTCGAGGTAATCTGTAACATATCCACCATTTTGTAAATGGTCTCACGTATGTTTAAGGTTACCGAAAAAATGTTTTTTTTTTTTATTTCACAAAGGTTAAGTCAGTCATTTTATCTAGCATTCACAAAAGGAAAATGTTAAAAATCTCAAAAAGCAGCCGAGCTATTTAGAAAAAACGTATTTTTAAATAAAGGTAATAAACTATAAAGGTGTCATAATCTTGTCAACGGGCGAGACCCCTTGGGGAAATTTTCCCGGCAAAAGCTGACACTCGTATTCATGTTATTTGCATATTTTTATTTACATCACATACTTGACAAAATTCCCACATGGAAGCTCTAATAACTCGTATGGAAAAATCAAAAGCAGAAAAAAGTCCTTGGGTAAAGAAAAAAAAAACAGCCCAAAGAAGAAAGAAATATCTCCATTTTGCCAAAGAAGGAAAAAGAACCTCGCTGAAAGCAACAAAGCCTGTTGGTTTGGCAAAACGCCTTCGACAATCTCGGCATCTCCTGAAGCTGGCGAAAATCCTTGGAGCAACAACCTTAAAAATCAATGTCAACGCCAGTGCAGTTGGCGGACAAGATTCTTCGTCGGAATCTGGTGGAAGCGATGAAGAAAAAGAAAAATGTGATACCAAGGGTCCTTAACACTGGAGCATTGTCGATATAGATAAGCTCAATCGGCAGCTTGCTAGTCGAGTCACTTGCAGCTTTTGTCAAAGCCAAGAGGTAAACTTTGAAGAAGTTACAAGGACTGGATTGGGAGCGGAATGGGTTTGCCATTGCAGAAACCCCAAGTGCCCCTCACATGAGCTGGTGACACCATTCCACACAACGCAGAAGACCAACAGGTTTTACGATGTAAACAGAGACCTGGTTCTTGGACTGAGATTAACAGGTGGTGGTCACCCCGCCGCCAAAAGAGTTCTTAGTGTTTTAAAATTGCCTTCGCCAGTAAACGAAGACTCGTGGACTAAACACACAAAGGTGTTGGAGCAGATTGCGAACGATCTTCTTGAAAAGAACTGAAAAACGCGGCCATTGAAGTGAAACGATTGTTGCAGGGTGTAAAGGATGACATGAGTGAAGAACAGTTGGTTGAGGATGGTCTGCTCATGATGGCGTTGTTGCAGTCATTTCAATAGACACTGGAAAAGTGTTAGATGTTACTTTCTTGTCCAACTCATGTACGGCTTGCGAACAAATGAAAAGAAAGCAACAGGAAGGCGCCATTTCCAGAATGGACTACTTGGGTTGGGTTATCAGCCAGAGCTGATAGCAAAGGGGTAAACTTTGAAGAAGTTACAAGGACTGGATTGGGAGCGGAATGGGTTTGCCGTTGCAGAAACCCCAAGTGCCCCTCACATGAGCTGGTGACACCATTCCACACAATGCAGAAGACCAACAGGTTTTACGATGTAAACA
>NC_090884.1:39778360-39790860 GCF_036669925.1 Montipora capricornis
GTAAGATCAACATAATTATCAACAAAGGAGTATTAGCTTTATAAGAAATAAAGAAGTGAGTGTATCGATGACAAACAAACCTCTCTGATCTCTCCTTTCACGTCTCCTGGAGCGATGTTTCTGATGTATCTCAAAACCACTTCTGGGAATGCATATTCCACATCTTCTGGACCAACTTCTTTCTTCTGAAAGGAAAAGTGCAAAATAATTTCTTCTTTAAAATTGGCTGTGTGCTTGCTTTTCACAAAATAGGGAACCTGTGTAAGGTAAAAGCTCAACACGAATGAATTCTCACCATGAGTGCATGTGCCCATGTGCAGTATTGAATATATTGTGTTCAGCGCGGTCCTTTACCTCTCTTCGTACTCCATTTCACGCTGGCATCCAGGTTTCGTATTAACAAGTCTCAGTCAAACCTAAATTTGTCATACATATGGTTAAAACGAGGTTCCTTTATAATACATTTGCTAGCTGTGATACAAAAACATCAGCAATCGCCTCGAAGCGTAATTTTCAAATAATGAGATCATGAAACCTACCCAAGGGAACTCATTTCAGCAATAAGGGCATTTCTTAAGCTGTCCGTCGATTCGTTACTAGTCGCCTCTTGTTTTCCAGTGGCACGTTTTCTGCCTTTGACCTTTTTGGCACGGGTTTTGCCTTTGCCTTCACTGTCTTTGCCCATTGTAATTGCGTCGACGTCCTGAATTCCAATCGACTGAGCGATATAAAAAACGTGTTGCGATGCGATGCTTTTCCCGGGAAATCTTCATCTACTTTCACAGACACTAAGGAGGTCCTGTCATTCCATTGGTTTGCGGTTTTATCAGGCAAGATAATCTCCAGGTGTGGCGTGAGTTGTTTACGAACCTTTACAAGCGAAAATCTCGCATATGATTTTGAGAGGAATGCATCCACTTTGACCGAATATATAGGGAAATTTCGATGTTTAACATATTTTTCGCGTGGCGTCCATTTACGCAACACGTCTCGCACATTTTTAGCTACTACAACACACTTTTGTTGATTGATGGCCTTGTGAATAAGACTGTGCAGCCATTTTGCTCGTACTTTGGAATCTGATAACCGATAAATTCAATAGAAGAACCCTCGGTCGTTTCACGCGTTACCAGCTTTTGACACTTCCTGAAAGAAAACTTTGCTAAAATTGTATTTTTTTCGTCAAGTACATTTGTGACCTCTCACGTGAAAACGTTCCTTATGTTTTGCCATCTTCACACAGATAGCCGTGTGTATGCCGTGCATTAGCTGTGGTAACGGATTGGGCATCCGTTTGCACAGTGCAGGCTATCTGTGTGAAAAAAATTGCTTCTGTTTGCACGGCTTGGGCTATCTGTGTGAAAAAAATTGTCACCCGTTGGAACCGCTCGTGCTATCCGTTCAAAACAGTCATTATTGTCAGCTGCGGATTTCACTTTAGCCGTTCGTGACTTGGTCGCTAGGGCAGGAATCACGCGAAAAACCTGTCAAAAATGAAAATAATTTGATACAAGCGGTATAATTATTGTCACAGTACTTGTCCTGCTGAAATCAGGGCTTTGATAACATTCGTTTATCGTTACACATTTTATATTGTTCCACAAAAAAGTCAGTTCGATTATATATATTTTCTAAATGTGTAAATGTGATGAGTACAGAGTAGCAGATCAGACAACAGTGTTTTCAGAACTATTTACATAGTGAAAGCGTCGTATGTTAATTTCACAGCACTATGTGGATCGATGATCCAGTATGAGAATTAATAGCAAGAACTTCTGTTCGTCAACTTTTTACCACAACACACGAAAAGGAGATTTAATAAAATATAGTCTGGGAGCACATGTAATCCCGTGCGAATTTCGTGAAGCAAGCAAGCCACTAATCTAGATATCTTATTTGGACCCTAGATAATGCAAAAAAGTTTCGTGGCACTTTTGTAACTTGCACCAAGATCAATTACAAGGGGTTTTAAAAATGCCCTAAATTTTCCACCATGGAAACGAGGCTACATAAGTTAATTGCTTATATCTTTCAACCATGTGAATGGAATCACACTAAACTCACTATGATCATATTTATTGATGTTTTAGTCAAATCTTTTATGCCTCTTGATGTTTAAGAAAGGTCACGTGACGAGTTACCATGGAAACGAGGCAACATTGATTACCTGCTCATGTCCTTTAACCACAGTAATGAAATCACACCAAAATCTCTTCAATTATGTTTCTTAATTTTCTAAACAAACCTTAGTGTTATCTTTTGGTAAGAGGATAGAAACGAGGCTAAAATCTTGACATGGTTTGTTAATTTGAAAACACTCGAGTGACTGCCGACAAAGTTTTACTAACATGATAACCTGCAAAGCATTTCGCTGTTGAAATTATCATATGAAGATTACAAACACAGTTTTGTAATTGTTCAGTATCAATGTTGATGCTGAAAACATTTTTTCTCTATCAAAAGAAAACTCCATCTGTGACTTATCCTCTTCCTTAATAGCTACTACTACCCAGTTACAATCCCTTAGACCCAAAGTGACACTACGCTAACATACATAATCTTAACATCACTATGACCAAATCAGATAAGTCACTTGAAAGTCTTTCCTCTAGGGAAAATACAACTGTTTTATCCACTGCTATCATCACTTTCATACGCAACATCCTCGTCTTCTTCAAGATCATCATTTGGACTATGGCTGTTCTCACAAATATCTCCACTATCGCAGCAATTACACAAATCAGTGCAGTTGAGGTTTGCCTTACGACATTGGCATCTGTTGGTCAAAAACATCTCTCTTTCGCACAGCCACATTTTACCAACTGGATTACAGCCTCAGGAGCTGGCGGCAAAGTAGTCATCACTGGAAGCCATTTGTTGTCCTCCAACTTCCAGCCAAAGTTATCTGGTGATGATAGCTGGGGCTGGGGCACTATGTCGTTATTCCAAACCATTGCATGATAGTTGGCTCTCATTACAGTTTGTTCTAGGGAAACTTGTGTTGGTGAAGTTTCTCGGACTGAGCCTACTTCTTTTTGAAAAGCGACCATCGCAGGTCTTTGACAGTAGTAATGGTCGTGTTCGGCACATACAGCTTGCAAATCAACTTCTCGATTGCTGACGGTTGTTCATTTGCTCCGAGATTACCAAGAGCAGTGATGATGTCTTGGCTGGCCTCTTGGAATGCTTTCCACCATGTGGCTTTTCCTTTCCCAGCAAAACTACCAGTGTTGTCGGCACCGCTCAATGTGTGAAGTGCCGGTAGAGCTGCTATCTTATGCGTACCGAGGGAATGCACAATTTGCTGTAACTTGATTACTCGATGCCTTTGACCTGTTCCAGTGATGCAATTTGTCTCATGACAGAGATGAGGATATCTTCTCAAAGACAGAATAAACACATCGGTGTCTAGTGAATGGATATTAATTTCTGTGGCTCCATGAGCAGTGGCATCAACAGCATCCAGTAAAATCTTTGTATCAGCTTCTTCTTGGGTGCTTCGAAGATGCGCCACATTCTTGTGCGTTGCCTCACAAGAAGTTCCCCTGGCTGCAACGAGACACTTTCCAATGATTTCTGCATGATATAAAGCCTTTCTTGCAAGGTATTCATTTTAGTTTTATTGTGAGGCAAAAGTTTCTTCATCGGAACCTTATCAATGTGGGTCGAGTCCGTTATCCTCTAGTAAACCGGATCCTGACCACCCTGCCTTCGTACTCTTGTGGCTAATTTCAGGGAGAGTTCAACATCATATCTGTCGAAAACTACATGGATTTCATCACTTTCACTGCATTTTTGTAAAAGCTGATTTATGTAATGTTCTGCTAGTTGAGAACAGGTAGTTATCCACGTGAGTTTGTCAAGGGACTGCAACTCAGTCATGCCATCGACTATCGAGACCTTCCCTTGCATGGATAGAGCTACTTGGCACTCTGTGATGGAATTTTCTGGGTTAACATGTTTCTCGATAGCGTTCATTAATGCACTCTTCATAGGGCAATGCAGCATTGAGCCATCCGACGCAAAAAGGGATCGTGGCGCTAGACAAAACTCATACACTCGAACTGCTTCAGCTATGTTGATCTCGGGACGTGACTTGCATACCATCATCATGCGAGCAAAGAGACATCTATCTCAGTGTCTGATCTAGAGCACGCCATTGCGGGATTGGCGCAGTTCAATAGAAGATGGCCCCCAAATATTTGTCTTGTGGGCCATTTTGGCACAGCAAACATCTGCAGCTACTGACTTGCAATTTCCCTTCGCTTCCTAAGTTTTTGGAAAACACTTTGTGATTTTAAGTTTCATCAAATTGGCAATATAAAACAATGTGCGCTTTACGAAAAATGGCTGCCAGAGACTGAGTTGAGATTCCTGGGAACAAGTAGAATTATCCATATAGGGGGGTCAATTTATTAACATGCACATGCTCATTGCAAACCCCTTACTTTTCACGCTTGGTCGATGAAACGCAACATATTATTTCGGTTGTTTTTTGTCGTTCTGCTTTATTATTGTCATGTCAAAGCAGAAAAGAATATTATCATTCTTTGGTCAAGAAAACAAAAGAGAAGAACACAGACCGCAAACGGAAACCTGCAGATCCGACAACGTTGACGAAGATAAATTGAGTGATACTGATCAACGTGAACCTTTTGTCGAACCGAAAGCCAAAGCAGCAAGGAGAAACTTTCAGTCTATCTGGTTGGAAAAATACAAGTGGTTGCGATATGACAACACAAAGGGTATGTTGTGTTCGATTTGCATTGAGTCTAGCAAAGCAAATCCCTTCACTTCTGGCTGCACTCATTCCAGAACTTTGACACTGACTCGCCACATAGAAAGTCAGGATCATCAAAACGCTCTTGAGGAAGTTCATATGGCCAGCAATTTTGAAAGAGCTGTTGTAAATTCAGTTGCTCTCCAGGAGAAAGCGGTGGTTAGTGCATTGAGAACTGTGTATTGGCTCGGTAAGGAATATATCGCTACCAAGAAATACAGATCTTTGTTGAATTTCCTTAAGTTGCAAGGGTGCAATGACCTTGAAAACCTCACTGTAGGAAAGAATGCCTCATGCAATTCAGTTCAAAGTGCTAAAGAATTCCAGTCAGTAATTGCTGAGAACATTCAAAGTGAAATCACTGAAAAGCTGCAGAAATCTTCCTTTGTAAGTGTCATGGCGGACGAAAGTACTGACATTGCAGTTTCCAAAAAACTGGTGATTCATGCAAAGTTGATATCTGATTGTATTATTCCAGAGACTCACTTTCTCACTAACATAACTATTGAAGAGGAACTGTGCACTGCTTCTTGTGTGGCTCAGAAAATAAAGAATGTCCTTGAAGCCCGTGGTGTATCTCTTCATAAAGTAATGAGTTTTGGAAGTGATGGGGCATCAATCATGACAGGAAGGGTTGGAGGTGTTAGCACACTTCTGAAAAAGGAAAACCCCTTTATGATTAATATCCATTGCATGGCACATCGCTTAGCATTGTGCAGTAGTCAAGCAGCCAGTAATGTTGCAACAATGGAGAAGTACAGGCAACTGTTAACAGATTTGTATTATTACTTCTCCAAATCCTCGAAACGAACTGCTGGGTTAAAGGCCATTTAAGAGGTTCTACAGAGCCCAAAGTTGAAGGTGAAGGAAATGCATGCAGTCAGGTGGTTTGCTTTCTATAGTGCGCTAGAAACTGTGTTCAGGTCATGGGATGCCCTAGTCACTTACTTTGCCAACCACAGAAATGATGCTAAGGCAGTAGGTTTTCTCAAGAAGCTAACTCAAATTCAGAATGTGGCAACAATGTACTACCTAATGGATGTTATTCCTTGGCTAACTCAACTCAACCAAATATTTCAGAAGGAGGATCTTGATGTTTCCATCATTCGAACATGTATTTCCACCACTCTTAAGGATATTGGCGAAGTGAAAGAAGGCAATGGCTTCTACACAAAGAAGCTCACTGAAACCTTGAAACAGGATGCGTCTGGTGACTGGTATTTGGGTGAGCACAAAATATCAGTTTCTGAAGCTGCCAAAGCTCAGGACGTTGTTAAGGAGCAACACTACCCAACTGAGAAGTTGTCTACACTCTGGAGTTCCATTGTCAAGTTTTATGCCGACACTTTTCCAAATTTGCTGAAGTTAGCTCAGCTGGCTGTCATTCTTCCACTGCAAACAGCTGATGTAGAGCGTGGATTTAGTGCTCAGAATTTGACTAAAACTGCCCACAGAAATAGGATGGAGGCAGGAACATTAGATAATCTTATGACAATTAGTTTTGAGGGACCTTCAGTTGAGAGTTATGACTTTAACAAAGCTGTCCTTTTATGGAGAGGAAAAAAGGAAAGGAGAATTTTCAAGAAAACCACTTGATCCTATAGATTAGTCTCTTGTTTCTGCTTTTTAACGACATGTGTGAACTCTATCATTAAGAAATATTGATAATGAAACTGCAAGAGAATGTGGGAATTAAGAAGTAGAGATTCTCTTCCTGCATTTAAGAAGAGTTTTACATGTACTACTCATAACTCATTTGTGCTGACTTGACCTTTTTATTTCTCACATGTCTAAGCAAAAAACTGAAATGTCCCCTAGAAAATTGTTGACTGGGACAGAATGTCCCCCAAAAGTGAAATCCTAGATCAGACACTACTATCTTCTTGTAACCCCACCACTTTGTTGTCAACAGACACCTTGGTCTTCTTTCCTGTGGTTTTCCATGTGAGTAGCTTCTGTTTTTTCATCGGTGACCATAGATTTTCTTTGCCAGTCTGGATCTGTTCCTTTATAAATACTGTGAAGATCTTCAACCCTATAGCACTTTGGTTACACAGATCATCTTTGACTTCCTCCGGCAGTACTACCTTCGCCACCAGGTTAAACAAGTCAGCACCTTCTTGACTGAAGGGATTGGTGAAGGCTCTAATTGTGTTTGACAGCTTGGTGATGATTTTCTCCTCTCAGGATACCACAGCAGCTGTAAGATTATGGTGCTTTCCACGAGTCTCATGTGTTACACCTGCCATGTCTTTGGCTTGATTTGCTAATCTTGCCAACTCTGGTGCAACAAGGATAAACTTTGCACGTGCACTTGGGTTAAGGGTTATGCCAACCAAGCCTCCAGTTACTTTCATAGACCGGTTTAAGCGTTCCAAGGCATTGTCAGGACCAATCGCGCAGAACGGTACGCAAGGATTTTTATTCACTACCCAGTTCCCATCCTTGAATTCTGCATAGGTTTCAGGGTCTGTGTTTGACAGTGCTTTTATCTCGGCTAGATAGAGAGGAATCATTCGCACATAATTCAAACAGTCATGGGCAAAGAAATACTTGGTAAATATCTCGAGAGCTTCGAGATGAAGTTCCCAGTTAGCTGTATGGACTGCTCTGATAAACATTAGCATTTCCAACACCATGCCCATGTACTGTCGGAAAACCTTAGACATGGGGCTGTTTTCATGGCTTTAGTCAAACTAATTCATCTTCATCATTATTTCCATGGATTCTACAGCATTTACTATTCGCTGATGGGCATCCGCCACTTGAACCCCCTCAGAACTGGAGCATGCATCACAAAGATCTTTTGCGAGCGATTTTAGTCGGCTCTTGGATGACTCTGGTACGTGCTGAAGAAACGCTTCCTGTTATAGAATGAAAAAGGCTTGTAACGTGACCAAGTGCGCGGCTTCACCTCTCTTCGCATGGCTTCCCTCTTGGATCTGCTTGACAGTATTGGGACCATATAGATCTGATTCTATCCATGCCACTGTTCTCAATGAATGCACCAATGGTTCTCAGCTGTGCCATTAAAATATGCACCTCCCCTGGGCGAAGAATGATGTGTTTAAGATCATCACGAACCATTTTTTAAGTTTCTTGGCTGGAAGATAAAGGCCCATGTCAAGTGATACGACAGTCTTTCTGTTGGCCCCCACCACCTTCATATTAATTCCCTGAGCTTGCTTAAGTACTGTGAGCAGCGTGCTGCAATCAGGGGAGGTGCACCCACTCTGGTAACAGGCAGAGCATCATTGACAAGTGAGTTGTAACCAGACCATACAGGAACAGCGTTCTGGAGAACTTCACATTCTTGTACTTCATTGCTGCCCGTCTCTGTGGTCAGATTCCTTGCTAGCAACCAGGCATAATCGTCTAAACTCAAAGTGATTGGGATTTCTTCCTCAGAAAATAGGCCGAAAGCTGGATGTAGTGGAACTGCAGGCTTGGAGGGAGGTTTTGGGCACTCCAGTAAGGCCGTTAATGACGGTGGGAAGTCCTTTACAGATCGTCTCAAGTCTGTTTGGTCAGGATCCAATCTATTATTGAAAACAGCAAGGAAGCAAGAATAATGATACCAACACAGACAACAACGATAATGGACTGCAAAACTGAGTAGTAGGCAGGGTGGCTGATTGGTTAGGGCGCCAAACTTGAAATCGGGAGATCTCGGGTTCAAATCCCGCTCTGACTACCGCGTGGATTTGTTTTGTAGTTGGGATTCTTAACAATGTTAAGTTCACTTTAAATTATTTGTTTCAGGTTTTTGCTCAGCCCCACTAACCTTTGGCTCTAAACACTGCCGAGAGTAAACAAAGGAATATTCATTTTCTACTTTATTTTTATTAGCAATATACACGGAAAAATAAGAATTTTCTGCGTAGTATCACAATTTCTCATGTCGTAGTTCTTTGAATGGCAGTAAACTTGTTCCCAAAATGAAATCTTGATTTTATCATGAAAAGTGTTTGCACTTACATTAACGATGCATTACCTTAATTCAGGATTCTCGTCATCTTTGTCACACTTTTGGTAGATCGCCATAGCTGTGCTGTGCAATGTGCGTCGCCCGTCATAGGTATCTTCGGCAAAGTCAACATTATCAATGGCAAAGAAAACGTGTCTGCCTTCCACAATGTTTGCTGGTAAAAACAGTCCATTGTTTTGTTCCAAGCGTTTCAGCACACTGGCTTCTATCTGAGACTCGACTCTAAGAAGTCTGTTGTATTCTACCGACATTCCGAAACCATGCAGCATCTTAACTAACCCTTTACTTTGTATCGATTGGTGCATCGGGCAGAATGAGCGGACATTTACGCATAATAATGAGCTCCCGTGGCGGGCCATTCAAGCATAAACGCCCCACAAAAGCGCAACAATTAGAGAGAAAAGGAATGAATTTGGCTAAGTTCACGCGCTAAAATCGCTATTTTGAAATACCTATACGCCATTTTTTGCTGATAAAACAGCGGATTCTTGTAGTTTAGGGACTAAACTTTCACGTTATTCAAAAACTAAAAAAATGCAACTGCAATAAGTTCCAGACTTTTTGCCTCCAAAACTGTGCTTCCTTGCTTTTTCTAGTATGGGTTATGACCACATTAAAACATTGAGCCGGATTTTTTTGGTAGAAACAAGCGACAATCTCTACATAAAACAACGGATTATCGAAGATACACATCTCTCCTTCACTTTGACCGTTTTTTCCACTAAATTGAAGCACAAAAAGTTTTAGACTTTAACGCTTAAAAATTCGAGGTTCGAAATTTGCGCGAGTTCAGAGTCAAGTCTTTGTCTTACCGTATTACAATGGTTGCCATGAAAGAACAATATGAAGCTTAACTCCTTTGTTAAGCTAAATTCTGTCATCTGCAAACAGAGTATAATTTTATGCAAACTGGCTTTCGACCCACGAGGTTTGAATACTGAACAACACAGCTGGCTTCTGTTTGTGTAAGGAAAGTGATGAGTAATGGATGACCACCCAATCGCAAATGATTTGGACCAGGAGCTCTTTTCAGAGCTCGTAGAACCCCTGGTCCAACCTCTGCTCGTGCATATGGTGGCACCTTTTGTTAACGGCGACGACAAGAACTTCTCTCTGCAAAGAAATGGGAAACTATTGTGGGAATGGAGGAAGTTGAATGGAAATTTAAAGAAACTGTTTGCGATCTTACAAGCAAACCTACGCTTAATTGGTTACACACTGGAGGAATCAGCCTTCGATTGCGTCGCGAATTTGTTGCATACGCGAAACAAAAAGTTCATAGACAAGTTGAATGAAGAACGAAATGGGAAAAGGAGAAAAAGAAAGAAAGATGAAACATGGCTCAAGATAGCTCTCCATCCTGAGGAGATTTCAAAAACGCCATACAACATTATTAAGGAAATGGGTGAAAAGGAGAGCGAACTGCGGCACAACAATGACCAGTTACAAGATGCCCAAGTGGAGAAAGCAGAGAAAATGTACGAAGCAATGAAATATTTTTATGAGGGTTAGAAGCTCTTAAATACAGAAGGGAAGCACAACATCGGATAGTCTACAGTTTCTGCCCGAACTGTAGCCTGCACAGGCTGTTTTTTTGGGCAATTTAATTCAGAGATGTTTTGCTTGCTTTATCTTTCGATCAAATAAAGTAGATATTAGAATCCCGAAGTAAAAAAAAAACAGATTATAGCATGTTTGGTTGCAAAATATGCGCATAATTATGTGCGATTTGGCGACACAAAACAGAAACAATAGCTCGCTGCATTCATTGTTTAGTTTGCCACCTTCATCAAATTAATGAGTATCATTGTGCGTTCATGGCAACCAATGACTGAGGCTCTTTCTTAGCGTAACTCGCGGTATGATAGATCTACGAACCTTGTTGAACTGGAAGTAAATGTCCCGAGAACAATAGGCATTCTGCCGGATGGGATTGCAAGACCCACTGCCAGCTGCTGCGGCATTTCACGGCTTGTCTTGATCAGATCGGATTTTTTATTCCCGATTTGGCGTTTGGTCAAGCACATTCAAACAGTACTCTGGACTAAGCTCATAACACGTTTGTGGACCTCTTGGACCTCCTCTGCACTGAGTGTTGTCTTTGGACCATTAATTACCCATCTAAAAAAGCAATACAACTCTTCTGGAAAATTGTCTTTTGAAAGACTTTCCAAAGACCCATCAAACATCCACTTTCTGCAGTTATTGATAGCCTTCCTCAAAGGTAGTGCAGCATCGTATAAGGTCTTAATATCATCTCCGATATCTCTGGTTTCCTCGGAAAGCTGTACAGCAAAATCTCTTGTTTCTTTAATGGTCACCATCTCTGATTCATTGACTCTCTTTGGCTTGTGAAACTCGATACCAGGAATTTCGTCCTGTAACAGCTGCTTCATTACTTTACACTACACGTCTTATCTGCTACACCGTTTTCTTTTGCAATACTGTTAAATGCGGTGTTCAGTTCTGACATATGAAGAACATTTCCATTCCTTATCATGATTTCCGTTGTTGTTAAAAACTCAATTTTAGCTGGTATCTCACCTGCCAAAACGGAACTCAATGAACGTGATGCCAGAGGCTTGCGGAGTACATTTGACACATTTTTAGTCCAGCAATTTTTGTGATACTTTATATCGCTTGCATTGATTGCAGTTGAGAATTTGACACGGAGCTTGTCATTTCTACTCAGCTGAATAGCTTCACGTTGTGACCCTCCTGAATTTATGGTTCTAACTTCCCTCGGCTTTTCCCGATTACAACCTTTACCATCACAGAAGAAACACACTGCTTTGTTGTAAGGGCTTGTCTTTGATCGAGTGAGTTGGCTGATAGGTCCTGCTTCTTGCAAATTTCTGGTCTTTCGTCTTGACTCATTTGGTCCAGAGAGTACTCTCTCATAACTTTCTTTTGCCCTCTTTAGCATTCCAGAGTGTGTAGCATCTTGATAGCACTTTCTGTGCCATGTCCCTTGTTTAACCTCAAGCTCCTTAACTGAAAACACTTTCAGAGAAGACCAAATCTCCGAAAATCTTGACTCACCATAAGACGCTCTTTCTTTAACAACAGCCACTAATTTGTCATAAGAAGTAGGATTTTCCACTAAATCTTCATCCTTAACACATTGACAAACTAAACAAAGTTTAAAATTGATATCAACGTTCTGTTTAGCCATTACAGACGCTATATTATGATTGAACTACATAGCCTGTAAGTAAGGATGGCGGACCTTTATTTTAGTGAAAGTCACTGCTGACCACACACACTACATGATTTTCCCAGGCTCTCCCTGGCAATGCTTTCAAGTGATAAATACCAACTATGTAGTTGAGAAACTATTTTTAGCAAACAAAGCAATTTATATATTGGCATTAGGAAATCTTCAGCTATCATTCTAGGAAAGATTTACATTTTTAATTTGGGGTTGGCTTTATAAGCTTAACCTCCATCCCAGATATCAGTACTGCACTGATGAGGCCCAGAAGGCCGAAACAGTAGTCTGCAGTTAGATATAGCTCTTTGGCATTACAAAGCTTTTGCTTTCATGTCCAAATTGAGCACTCTACTGGGATGAGTCATTGCCGCTAGCAATTGCGCATACTCACTAGCTCGCTAGTTTGAGCACTCTGGCATGGCTTAGATGTACCACATGGGGTGGCTTTATAAGCTTAACCTCCATCCCAGACATCAGCACTGCACTGATGAGGCCCAGAAGGCCGAAACAGTACTGTC
>NC_090884.1:39815860-39823360 GCF_036669925.1 Montipora capricornis
TAAACTGGTTTTACAAAATTAGTGTATGTTTCACTCTCTTTGTTTTTTTCCTTCACAAGAACCAGTCATGGATTCCAGAGAACCCTTTTTCTTATTGCTGAAATATAGGTTCTAGGGGAGAGATGCCCTCTTATTCCATATTAGAATACTTGATAAAAGGTGCTGAAACTCCTGTCATTTGAAAGGAAATTAATGAAGGCTTTAGAGGCTAATATAGAGCTTCAGAGAAAAGTAAAGGTGCCACAATGAAGGTTTTTTGGCCTCTCGTGGTATATTAAAGGAGAATTAAAGGCAAATTAAAGATGAATTAAGCCTCTTGTAGTACATTAAAGAAAAATGAAAGGCAATCTAAAACCGATGACTTGTGACCCATGGAACATTACAGTAGAATTAAAGGCAAATTAAAGATCCACCAGTGAAGCATTTTCAATAATTAAAGTTACACTTAAGGTGGCACTAAAGAAGTTTTAAATGAACGTTTAAAACCATTTAGGAGTTCTCTTTAAAGTCTATGAAATGTACCTTTAAGTTGCCTTTCATCTCAAATTAAAGCTGTTATGAAATGGTTCATAAGCTAGGCTTTAATTCACCCACAAAAGGCAATTAAAGGTTCATTTGAGGTCTTTAGTAGAGACATTAAATATAAATTAAATGTCTCATTTGTGTACCTTTAAGTTAGCTTTAAACTCAATTAAATCGATTATTTCATCCTGTGTAGTTTTTACAAGAATGTAACAAAGTGTAATTGGTTTATTTCTGGATTCTTTTATAACATAAAAAGGAGGAAAAGTAGGTTAAATATTTAAAATGTAATTATCTAATTCTGAATTTTTGATTATTTGTATGAAAATGTCGAGTATAAAAATGGCACAAATCAAAATGTAAATAATATGTATTCTATTATTTCTAGCTGAACCTTTTTTTTTAACAATGTGCGATTGATTGATTTATAGACTTTTTGGTTTCATTATGAAAAGAGGAAAAATGTCAATTACATCACAAATAAATATATTTTGAACTTTCAACATGTCTATTTTACTATTTTTAAGGGGAAGTGTCATGTCTTTTGTTACTTTTCAAATGATATGTCGCATATTCTGATAATAGAGCACTTTTCAGTTGAGTGTCGTCAAACAAAACCTAAGGTAATCACATGGCCAATCAAACAATTGCAAATACCTCAAGAGCAGGAAAAAGTGAGTAAAATCATGGGAATTCCAAGTTTCTTTCTGTTGAAAATTGCTACACTTTTGAATATCTCTTAACCCTTAGGGGAAAGAAAACACTTTCCCCAACCAAAGTTGATTCAACTTGTTACCAGCAGAAAGATAATAACCACGGTATTTCCACAAAACTTAATTTATTTAACTGTAAACAATACAATACAATACTTTATTAACACTCCCCAGGTGGGGCTTTTCAGTGACAATGCGACTAACAATATAAACATGCCTACCAAGAATTATATGATAGATATTATCAGAACATACTTAATTTAAAATTGTAATGAAATAAATACTAATAAGATACTAAAATACTGTCATAACGGACTATTTAAAAAGTCAGTAATCAATTTATTTTTCAGGTGAAATTTAAAAGTTTTAAGAGAACTATCTAGATTGTTCTGAATGTGAACCATACGGTAATAAAATGTTCTCTGCCCGGTACTCGTCTTATACAAGGGGATGTTTAATAGTTGGCAACTTCGAATCACACGCCCGGTGACCGCAATTCTTGTCGTAAATTGATTGCTGAGATAATGTGGAGCTTGACCAGTCATGCATCTAAATGCCATGACAGCGTCAAGGAAAAACAGCTTTTGTTTAACTGGAAACCAACGTAGATCTCTTAATACGGGGGTTATGTGATCAAATTTCCTGTCTTGAAGACTTCTTTCACAGTATCGCACTCCACGGAAACCAACTGTAGACTTGACAGCAGAATGTCAGAATCATACACGAACGAAAATCACAACAACAACAACCAACTGACTAGAGAGCCGCTTATTAGAAGTTTCCAAAAGTAACTATTTTTAGGCATAGGATCACGTGACACAGCTTTGTGTGCACTAGAACGTGTGTGCTTTTGAGAGTGACCGCCTTTGTGTCTGTAATAAAAGTGACTTTGGTTCCGTAGAATACGATTCACGGTTGCCCTGTTTACCCGTTTATTACATTGGTGGCAGCGGACGGATCATTATGAGTGGAAAGGAAGAAGAAACTGCCGGTCCCAGTAGAAAAGAACCGAAAATGTCTTCCCACGCACCCAGCGAGAAGGGAGCCATTGGTGGTCATGCTGTCAAAACCGAAACAACTTCAGGTCCGCCACAGGTAGAAACTGGTGTTATCATAAATGAGCTTATTAGTGCAATGACCCAGGTTTTTAATCAGCAGAAATGTTGCTCTGAAGCAGCCGAAACCTTCTTCGTTCGGTCAGAATTTCAAGGTATGTCTGTTGCAATTTGACGAATATTCAAAGCCGCCTAACATTCCTGAAGCGAAGAAGAAAGCATTTCTAGTCACCTTGCTAGACCAAACACCATATTGAGCCGTTCAACTTCTCAGAATCCCCGAGACCGCTTTGTATCAGGACTTTTTGCAGTGTGTCATGGCTCGCTTTGACTCAGGCAAATCCCAGGGGGATTACAAACTGCTTCTTCAAGCTCGACTACAAAACAGCAACGAGCGTAGAAATGTACGCTGATAATCTTCTGGAGTTAGCCTAGAACACCTAACCTGATGCTGATTACCGTTTCAAGGAGGAAATAGCAAAAGACCGATTTTTGGAGGGTGTTCGCTGCAGTGATGGATTTCGTGAACCGTTGTTTATCAAAGAACCCGATAGCCTTTCAGCCGCCGTTCGACTGGTACGACAACTAGAAAGTGCCCGTGCAGCTTCAAAGTAACTCAGCTGAAAACAAACCACCGCGATCTCAGTTGAATGTTGTGAAAGAGAGTGAAAATGCTCTCAAAGTCTCAGAGCTAAGGAGCTTGATGGCATCCATAAATTTGCGGCTCGAGAGGTTGGAAAAACAGCAAAAAGAACCGCGCAGACGTTCGCTCGGGAGATCTTCAAGAGTTAGTTGTTATCGTTGTCAGAATTATGGCCATTATGCCCGGGATTGCTTAAGTTCATCAGGAAACGGACAGGGGGGCCTGCCGAGGGTCGACCAGTCCCCTTGAACAATTCAAAGACCCGAGGCTCATGCGATGACAAGGAGTTTGGAAAGGAAAACTTGTTTGTATTGAGCGGCCGTGGTGTTTATGTTCCAGTCTGATCAATCACACTCGCGTGTCACTCCTTTTGGATACTGGCGCAACTTCAAGCATCCTAAATGAAGAAACGTGGAAGAAGAGTGGTCAATACCGCCCGGAAAAGCTTCAAAAATTCAATGCGACGCTGACTGTCGCAAATGGAGAAAAGTTAGCTGTACAGGGCAGAGCAGTAATAAACGTGCGCTTCGGAAATTACTTTGAAACTATTCAAAGTACCCATGTTGGTTGTCTGTGACATTCCTCACGCATGTATTCTGGGGTCGGATTTCTTTGAACGGGAATCTTGCCGAATCTTGTACGATGTTGGAATGTTCGTGGTTCAAGGTGAAGAAATCCAAATCTTTTATTAGCGAAAGGCACCAAGCATCTGCCGTGTCGTGGTTGAAGAGGAAGTTGAGTTAAAAGCAGGAACCAAAGTGGTTTTGTGTGGAAAATTGGAACCCGGTTTTGAGCAGAACGACGGGACTCCCGGGATGCTGGAAGGATCCCGGAAAAACACAGCGGAAAAGCTTGCAAGCAGGTTCTGCATAGCACGTACCTTGACCGTTCCAAAGGAAGGGAAAACGTCTGTCCGTATGGCAAATTTCTCAGAGCAAACCATGTTGTTGAGGCCAGGCCAAACTGTGGCTCAGATCAGATCTACGCTTCAGTAAATTTGTTGGAGTTGGAGGGAACCTCATAGAAAACAAGGCAAAACAAGATGTTCGGGTGGAAACACCTTCCGCAGAACTGCCTGTTTGGAAACGAGGGATTCGTGCTGACTCCTCTGGACTTTCAAAGGGGGAGAGGCAATCTTTTAATGACCTCCTAGAAGAATACAGAGATCTATTCGCCGTTGGGGATGGCAACTTAGGCCATACCCATTTGTTAGAACACACCATCAACACCGGTCCAGCCACCCCAGTCAAGCAGGCACCTCGTCGACTTCCCCCACACCTCTCAGAGCTCTTAATGCAAGGAAGAATTGAACCATCTAACAGCCCCTGGAGCAGCCCTATTGTCTTGGCCAAAAAGCATGGAAGCTACCGTCTGTGTATAGACTACAGAAAGCTTAATGCTGTAACTGTTAAAGATGCCCAACCCCTTCCGAGGTCAGATGACATCTTGGAATCCTTGGGTGGTGCAAAGTGGTTTAGCTGCCTTGACCTAACCTCTGGGGTACCACCCAAAAACTGCATTCTTCACACATCGGGGTCAGTTTCAGTGGACCTGCCTACCCTTTGGGGTAACCAATGGACTTGGAACCTTCACCCGGCTGATGAATCTTGCCCTTCAAGGTCTTACTTAGAGAGTGTCTGGTCTACTTAGATGACATCATCATCATCATGTCAGGAACCTTTGATGAACACCTGCCCCACCTCCGTTCTGTTTTCGAAAGGCTGCGAGATGCCGGGTTGAAATTAAAATCGTCAAAGTGCATCTTCCTCCAGCGGAAAGTTTCTTTCTTGGGGCATGTAGTCTCAGCTGACGGGATACAGACCGACCCCGAGAAAATAGCAGCTGTCCGTGACTGGCCTACTTCCACAAGTATTTCTGAGCTGATAGGGTTCTTGGGCCTTGTGACATACTACAGACGATTCATCCCTGGTTTTTCTGCGATAGCAGAACCCCTAAACTACCTGACAAGGAAAGATGTGGAGTTTAAGTGGGTACCGCAACAAGAGAGCGCCTTCTGTGAACTGAAACATCGCCTCATGAACCCACCAGTATTGGCGTATCCAGATTTCAGAGAAAACAGCGGCCACTTCATCCTTGATACTGATGGAAGTAGTGGTCATGGTATTGGTGCTGTGCTCTCTCAAAAGCAACCTGATGGTACCAAGCGTGTTCTTGCTTATGGGAGTCGTGCATTACACTGCCACGAAAGAAATTATTGAGCCACCCATCTTGAAATGCTTGCTCTGGTTGACTTCATTGATCACGTTTGCTACTATCTTCTTGGACAAAACTTTCTTGTGCGGACAGACCATCACGCCTTGAAGTGGTTGATGTCGTTTAAACAACAAGAG
The DNA here is from genome assembly GCF_036669925.1 of Montipora capricornis. Taxonomy (NCBI): domain Eukaryota; kingdom Metazoa; phylum Cnidaria; class Anthozoa; order Scleractinia; family Acroporidae; genus Montipora; species Montipora capricornis. Next base: position 39,821,145 of record NC_090884.1, read on the forward strand.
GGACAGGTAGCTCGTTGGCTGGAGAGGCTCCAGGAATACGACTTCACTGTTGAACACCGCCCTGGACTGAGTCATGCTAACGAGGATGCATTATCTCCCAGGCTGAGATGAAAACATGGAAGGTGCCCATCATGTGGTGATACTGAATATGTTTCCGCAGCATTCCTACAACAAAGCGAAGAGGGGGAAAGAGGAAGGACGCAGGAAAGACCCAGGAAAAGAAATTCTCATGGACTATGGGCGAACTTGCCCAAGCCCAACGCAGTGACCCAGATATTAACTCCGTGATTGCAAGGATGGGAGAAAGCAAACCTAAACCATCACCTGCCGAACTTCTTTCTCTGAGTCCTATCTCCAGGGCAATAGGGGTGCAACACGAATTACTGGAGTTAAAGGATAATGTACTGCGAATTTGCCCAAAGGAGAGGTCAAAGAAACTGAAACCCAGGATCGTCCTCCCAGAACCTCTTGCAAAACCAGCACTGCAATGGTTACACGATGGGCTAGAAGGGAGCCACCTAGGACAGCTCAAGACCTTACGGAAAGTTCAAGCCAGATCCAGGAGGCCTGGCCTTGCAAAAGCTGTGAAAGACCATTGTACCGCAATGTTTAACCTGTGCCGAATGCAAGCCCCCCAGGAAAACGCCCAAGGCACCGCTCCACCCTATTCCTTCAGCGACTTCTCATTGATATCGTTGGCCCACTTCCCAGAACCAAACGTGGTAACCGTTACATCTTGACTGCCCAGTGTTCGTTTAGAAAGTGGGTTGAGGCCAATGCCATACCAAACCAGAGAGCAAAAACCTGCGCGAGAGCCCTGATGGACGACTGGGTTTATCGGTATGGTGCCCGGGTTCCATCCATTCCGACCAAGGGCGTAATTTTGAGTCCCGCCTCTTTGGTGAGCTTTGCAAAATGCACGAAATCCGAACAACCAGAACAACAGCGTATCACCCAGCAGGAAATGGACAGGCGGAGAATGCCAACAAGTGCATCAAGGGGCTCTCTTAATGGCAATACTGAACAGCGAGCCAGAAACATGGGACCAGCACCTTGGGCCTTGTATGAGGGCATACGGAAGTAGTGAGCACATCTCCACTGGGTATACCCCTTTCACCCTTATGTTTGGCAGAGAGATGCGGCTTCCCTTAGATGTTATGGTGGGTGTCCCAGAAGAAACACCTGACCATTATGGAGATTATGTGTCGCAGTTGAAGAGTCAGCTCTCTGCTTTCCAGGATGTCCGGGAGCACCTGAGAACGGCACAGCACAGATAGAAAAAGTATTTTGACCGTGGAGTCAAAGAGCGCATCTACCAGCCCGGAGATCAGGTATTCCTGTTCAACCCTCAGCTGAGACCTGGTGAGGCCGCCAAATTTCACCGGAAATGGAAGGGGCCTTACAACGTGTTGGAACGTACAACTAAGGTCAACTACTGCATCAAGAGACCACAAGACCCTGTAAGTCACTCAAAGGTTGTACATTTTGACAACTTAAAGCTATACCAACGTGGGAACCCAGAGAAGGACTTGAGTCGGAGGAACCAAACTGGCAATCGAGGCCGCCTGGAGAAGGAGAGGGAAGATGTGCTTGAATCTCCTGAGGGGAGTGGCACCATTTGCAGAGATGACTTAAGTGAAGACAGAGATGTAGATGAACCTCCAGACTTCTGCCTTCCCATACCAGAGCCAGTAGGGACAGAACACCATGTCATCCAGCATGCTGAGAACAGTGAAACTCGCAAGGTTGACGATAATCAACCCGACACACATAATGGAGTAGAAGACATTGATAGAACCCCTCAGTTCGATGACCATCAACCAGAAGCTCTCTTATCACCAGGAAATCAAGTGGGAGAAGCTGACCCTGTACTTCATGTCCAGTGTAACCCTAGTGCAATGAGTGATCTAGGAGACAACACCGCTCATACAACCCGAGAGAGTGAAGAGGAAAGTACGCTTGTCGCCGATGACGGTGTGGAGCTGGCTGAGAAGAACCCGCCAGGAGTAACAGCTGGGAGCAACTTGGTTGGGCTTGGGGTCTCTGCCAAAGAAACACCACCTGTCACCTCGCGCCCAAAGAGAGTAATCCGTCCCCTGGATCGCTATGGGCACTGGGAACTAAACACCATATGTTCTTCTGGTTGTTCCATGGCTCCCAAGAACAAAGTTGAAAGTCTCAAAGCTTTCCTTCAGAAGCAGAAAATCGAGTACTTT
>NC_090884.1:39830860-39833360 GCF_036669925.1 Montipora capricornis
CAAACTTTCTTTAGCAACATGCCATCAGGGTAAGCACTCATAATTATAATTTAAAAAGAATGAAACTTGTGCTCTTAAGATTAAACTTCCTGCTAAGACTCATTTGAGAAAGCACTCTGACGGTTTCCAATATATCTATGGCTTTTTGAAACGTAATTTAAGCAGACTTGTCTACTCACTTAAAGCTGTTAGTCACGCAGTTTTGAGATTTTGTGACCTTTTAAATTTAAATTCTTGTTAGGGTTGTAAGTGTCATGATGTGGCGCCAGACAAAACATGTTGAGAGTGCCTTAGAACCAAATGCAATATAGGCAGGTATGTAAATATTCGATTGCAGTTCATCAAAGCAGAGCTGCGCACGTGTGCTGCGCACCATTAGTAATAGAACATGGTAACTCATCTATGAGAGAAAATTTAATTTTGGTCACCGTACAACCATATGTCCACTCTTCCACGCATGCCAATGTGAAACTCTGGTGTAACCCGCTTTTTTTTGTGTGAACATCTTTGATATTAGACATCCATGTTATGGTTGATTGACACCTGTCAAAACAAGGCATCTGCTGACCAGTATAACACGACCATATCGCAGACTCAAGTGTAAAGCTCATGGAGGTCATTTTTTGTGTGTCAAGTTGACTACTGATCAGGTACTGGTTTTCAATTGGATCGCAGGCTCAAGCCAGCTTAACTTATTGTAAGCATAAATAACATGGTTACTCTGCTTTTTTTAGGCGTGGCTAAATCTTTATATTAATGCTATGTTCAGAATGAGTCATCTGAAGGATTGTTCTGCCTTTACAGTGATAGTAAAACAAAGTGAAGTTGAATGTGTTGTTTAGTGGCTTTTGTAAATCAAGAACTTAATTCCCAACAAGGCAACCTGTCAGCGCATACATGCTAACACAGTCATTATATTAAGGAGCACACCATAGAAGTTTGAGTAAACAAAGCAAAGTATGTATAAAAATAAACAGATTCATCAAACTATCTTTGTTTTAATTCAGTCATACTATTTCGTGGTCTTCCCCTCTCTGTAGATCACCTAGAATGCGAGATGACCTTGTTTTTCTCTTGGATGAACAGCTCACCAGCATTCAGCTATGTGCTGTTCACATGGAGATGCCAAACACAGAGCAATTGCTGGCATCAATTGGATTTCTTGCATATAAGGTTGATTCGTTACCAGAAGCCAATACAGCCCTCAAAAACTATGGCCCAGAGTCATTTCATGCCGACCGCATCTCAGTGAAAAAGAAGTCCAATCAGCACTCTGCCATTTCAAAGCAGAATGTCCATGTCAGCTCAATGTCTGGTAAACCTGTAGTAGAAAAAAGTAGTTGTGTTGACTCCAGTGTGGTCTTTAATTCACACTTCTCTAGTTTTGAGTTGATATCATTTTATCTTGTGTATTTCAGGTCCAACTGAATTTGAAATCTTGCAACACCTTGAAGAAATTGTTTAACTTGCTCTACCACTAGACAAGTTCAAGAAACCTTACCAAAATGTGAATACAGCAAAGAATTTAATTCTAAATAGAGTCACTTTTTGCCAGACCCGTATTGATGTTAGTACATTCTTTGAGTTTGTATTCTCAATAAGAACAGCGCCCAGATGATCCATCAGAGCGCGCTTTAGAAAGACAATTAACTTTTGTAAGTACATAGACACGCCTAGTGTACAATGTAAATTTACCTGCAATAAGTGACTAATTTCTAAACACATAGCCATAACAGTTTGCTTAGTAAGTTGTACTTTTGGTAACCCAGTGTAACCCAGTTTACTTTCATGTAGGCTGTACTTTTAGGTGGCACACCCATGAGTACAGTGTAGCCCAGTTTGCTTTCTTAGATTCAATTCATGTAGGCTGCACTTTAGGTGACACACCCGTGAGTACAGTGTAACCCAGTTTACTTTCTTAGATTCAATTCATGTACATGTAGGCTGTACTTTAGGTGGCACACCCATGAGTACAGTGTAACCCAGTTTGCTTTCTTAGATTCAATTCATGTACTTAAGGTGGCACACCCATGAGTACAGTGTAACCCAGTCTACCTTCCTAGATTCAATTCATGTAGGCTTTACTTTAGGTGACACACCCACGCGTGCAGTGTAATCCACTTTCCTTTTTTCGACTCGATGAATGTACTGTATAACCCATTTTGACTATACCTCAACTCGTGTACATGTAGGCTATAGAAGACAATAAGGCGTTTTGACAATGTGACCAAGTGAGCATCAACTTGTTGTTGTTCAACTGGTATGGTGTGTGTTAATGTGACATGGTAGTGCATTGATTGATTTACTTCCCTTTTATCACTTTTGAACTTTTAGTACTTCACAGACGCTTTAAGCAAGGGGAAATTCATTCGAAATTACGGCACACACACTGAGGAAGTAGAGTTGAAAGGGTCAGGTTTGTTAGTAGAGCCGGAATATTAAAATTAAATGCCATAGTATTCTTGTATAACTGACAGCTACTATTAAACTGACCATACTA
>NC_090884.1:39838360-39840860 GCF_036669925.1 Montipora capricornis
AGTGTTACACATTCTGGTGGTTACATGGGTGTTATATCTTCGTGTCTACATTGCTTTAAAATCTCATGGAATCTCTGCTGCGATGACCTGGTAGAATTGTAAATTAAACAAGGCTTACCTGTAAGGTGAACTTTGATTGAGGTTCTATCAGGTCATCACAGCAGCAGAGATTACATGCCCACCCTATTATTACCCTCACTGGCTAGTCCAGTTTTCCTTGTGGGCCTACTGAGACTATGTTCATTTTTTTGATATGGACACTCAGTAGTTAAATATTGACTGGCTACACGCATGCGCTATCTCATGTAATCTCTGCTGCTGTGATGACCTGATAGAACCTCAATCAAACTTCACCTTACAGGTAAGCCTCGTTTAATTTACAATTTTTCTTGGTTACATTGTACATGTACTGTTCTTGGTTGGAGAAAATAGTCAGTCTTTATATTGCAACCTTTAAATGAATACTCAAACATCACCACTGTGTATTACTCCACAGCCTTAGAGTTATAGCTGTGTTTCCACCACCACTGCACCTGGGCAAAATTCAGACTTTGGAGGATGGAAATGATTCTGGGTGGACTTGTTTTTGATGTAAAACTTCAATGAAGGCCAGGGCGCAGTTACCTAGAGCAACTAAATTTTAAGTAATTTTCTTAATGGGAACGTACTGTAAAGGTTGTTAACCCATTAACTCTTGAACCACCCCCCATCGACGAGTAAACCAATATGGTCTGTCGTTAGACAGAGTAAAATCTGTTAAGGCTCGCTCCTAGGGGTGAAGGGTTAATTTATAATTATTAATCTCATTTCTGATTACTTCACAATTCAGCTATTGGTTTTAGAAAATCAGCAACAATTAGCAACAAGGCCTTGTCCAGAAAACTACAGCTGTTGATTAATCAGGTCCTAAAGGAGCTATGTCATGGCAATTATTTTGTTTTTCCAGTTAAAGCAAATATGTACACAAATCATCTATTCCTTTTATTTATTTTGAATATTTTGAAATTTCTAGAATCAATCATTTATAATCAAGAAGGGTGTTACTGGATCAAGTTCTGTTACGTTTTTGCAGGCATAAAACTACGAGTAATTTAAGGATTCTTTTATCTTCAGGTATGCTGCCTCTAAAATGGAAAGGGGAATTGTTCAACAATAGCCACATTTTCAGTTCCTTTATTTACACCAAGCTCTCTCAGAGAGTACAGTTGGAAGATATCTCTGTGTTACAGTGGGAAGTGTGTACTATATCCTTATGCTTCTTGTGCTTGTCCTGTTAACTATGTTTAAAAAACGAGCAACAGTGTTTTGTGTTTAGGCTCAGGCCAGTGTTGTCTGCGACATCATGATCTCTGTGCATTGGGAAAGAGAAGAAAGGCACTTTCTTACTACATTAAAATTACTATCACATGCATTGGAATAAACTGAAGTACAACTAAAAAGGCAAAATAACTACCCGCAATAGAACCTTTCGTACGTGGACAGTATCTCTACATGCTCAAAGATCACTATTGCCAGGAACTTTCAAACATAAAATAAAGCTGTCGACCGACTGTTGGCCCACTGTCTGTGGAGGGGAACTGTTCTTCACAATTACATTGCACTGCTCAAGAATGTTGATAAAGAAACGAAAGGACTTGTGGCTTATTTTTCCGTCACTTTGGTTATTGATACCTCGACTTTTACCCTTTTGCAGTTCTGAAGACCGGCATACACGTGCATCAACTTTTACAAGAAATGTGGACACTTTCCAAAAGAAGTTTATCTTCATACCTGTCTGCAGAAGGTACGGTACTAACTATATTATTTTCTGCTAATTGTACATTCACACAAAAGTTTGGTTGTTTTATGTCGTACTCCACTCTGGGTGTAGGAAAGGTCAGTATTTGTGTCAGTAATACTTTGGCATGATGGGAACCCAGAAGAAGTTGACTGTAGCAGTGGCTCCCTTTCCAGTACTTTTAATGTTGCCAAGAAACATTCAGGTGGTGTTTGATTTGGGTAGTCTGTGTCGCTATGACTGAAATGATACTGATGTTTATAGTCATTGCTCTCTTTAAAAAGTGCCATCTTTTCTTTTAGTGGACACTGGTTTATGGCTCTAATCCATGATCTACCGTCCTTTTTTGTAAAAACGGGCAAGGATTCAGGAATGTGAGTGGCACGTACATTAGTCAAACCATACTTAAACTTCAGATTGCTGACACTTCTCGCATGCACATACTTAGGCATAGAGGCCGCAATATGGTGTATCGTTGTCTTTGAAAATCATGGAAACATGTAGCTCCTGTAGTAAACAGCTGGACTCTTTTTTGTAGCTACAGTCTTGGACAAAAGGTTATTAAGACGTACACAAACGCAAGCAAAAAACACGTACTCTGAATGCAAGCCGGACAACTGCCCCCCCCCCGCCAAGACAATTAGCCACGGCCTACTAGCCCCCTAATAATGTTAATAATGTGACAGACAGAAAGGTAAACCTATCTCGCTCTTTTGAAGTCTG
>NC_090884.1:39848360-39853360 GCF_036669925.1 Montipora capricornis
ATGTCTAAATTACTCAGAATTTATATTGAGCTATGAGGTCCGCAATATATGTAGCTACTTTCGATCAAATGCCATAAATGTACCTACAAGCTTATGAACTGGCTAATTTTCTTATGGGTCGCTACAAAGGAAAGCAATTTGCAACAAAAATTGTTCTTCAAACATTTTGCGAACATGAACGTTGAGCATCAGGCGAACTCAACATTGAGATCTCTCGAATTTGAAATACGATTTGCAATTTGGCCAACTCTTCAATATTAAGTACCACTGTAATTTTCTTTGACTATAGTGACGTTTTCCTCACAAAAAACCGAAGGTAAGTTTGCCGTAACATGAACCATCAGGAGATTGCTTCACGTGACAGCATATGTGATCAGGTTCGTCAACAACCTCAAGATGAAGGAACTGGAAGTGGAAGAATTAAAACACACTGAAAAATTATGGATGCAAGCAGTACAAGCCATGGCATTTGTCGAAGAACTTTCTTTTTTTTTACCGGAAAGACACAAAACCCACACCTCCCATTCGAGTAACACAAGGGTCCTTCTCCAATTGGGTCAATGTGTCATCTGGTGTCCCTCAGGGGAGTCTAATGGGTCCATTCTTGTTTGTCATCTTCATTAACGACCTACCAAAGACTGTCAGTGATGAAACAGCAATTGCTCTGTTTGCTGATGACGCCAGATGTTACAGATCAGTTAATGACTCTAGTGATTGCACTAATTTTCAGCATGACATTAATAAGCTTTATGACTGGTCCCTTAGATGGGGTTTAGCTTACAATCTAGATAAATGTGTAGTTACACGAATAAGTAGAAAACTAAACAGCTCTATTCCGTTTCTTGCTATTAGTCTTCATGAAGCCAGAGGACATGACCTTCCGGTCGTTTCCTCACAAAAGGATCTCGGAGTTATCGTCACAGAACGGTGTCGTTTTTTGGAGGAAGAGGTAAAAGAACTCCATGGGACACATGGAAAGCCTACGATGACGTTACACCAGCACTTTGTTCTTTGGCGACCACTCCAGAGTCCGTGGACAGTTTTATTAAACCACTGGAGCAATTTGTGGTATTGCTGTATGACCACACCAGTAACTTCGAATGTGTCAACCAGGCCCGGAAGAAACTCTTTACACAGAAAGGCAGATCAATAGAAGGTATTCCCCCGTCAAAGGCAGCTCTCATACAGCACACTAAGCGAGCAACTTACCAGGCTGGGTACTGCTGGGGCCAAGTAATGATTGCAGCTCCAGAGTTTCCATCGCCAAGTGATTGGGGCTGGACAAGGAAGGAGCCAAATGGTTGGGAAGTATGCTGGACAACTCTGCCAGAAGCTACAAAGGCTTGTAGAGAACTTCTGCGATGTGGTCGCAAGAAAGGTTACAGACATCAATGCAAATGTCTAAAGGCAGCAGTCCAGTGCACTGCACTTTGTCATTGTGGTGGACTTTGCTCCAAGAACTAGTCAGAAAACATCGCAGTCTCTCGCACATTCTATCTTTGAGATTTGTTTTAAGGTAATTGACGCCAAAGAAGAGAGCGTAAATCTGTTAAATTAATAGCATGTACTTCTGCGATTTTGAACGTTTTGAACATTAAAATAAATTGCAGTATAAATCGGGCTGTCATCAACATACTTTGTCAGAGTAAATAAATAAATTAAAAAAAAGATTGCAGCAATTGGTCCAGCTATTAACTACACCCTTGAGGCGCTTAAGACTGTATCAGAACAAAAGAGGCCACTAAGTGCTCTTCAGAAAGATCTTTGCACGGATGGCAGGCTTTCAGTTTGTGATTTGTCTTCTCCTTCGGCCCATCAGGAACAAAATCTAACTAACCTGACTGATCAGTATGTCAAAGCTCTACAAGAGAACATCCGCAACCGAGAATATTGATGAAAAAGAAGTAGTTCAGATTGAGGAAGAAGATCAGCTCCAACTTGAGGTTAATGCTGCTGCTGCAGTGATGAAACTACCACATGGTGGAGACAGTGACTCAGATAGCGCTTTTGAGTCGGACAACGATTATGACTAATGTTATGTGCGTGATACTCTGTAGAAAAAGTCTGGCAAAGCGTTACATTGCTTCTTCCTGGCTAACTTGTCCCTGGCTAGCAGTTCTTTATTTATCCAATGCTGCAGTTAGTCCGGTAGCAGAGACTGGAAAATTGGGGTTTCGTTCAACCCACCAGTTAGAAAAGGTTTGACAGTGGATTTTATTAGACCAATACCTCCTGAGTAAGGCTCGGCTACATCGTAAAGTCGAAAGGTGGTACATGATTCGAAATAAAGGAGGGTTTTGGTACATCTCTATTTCGTTAGCGTGAAAACGAGGCTGCAAAATGCATGACATTTGTTTGCTCCTTTTCTTACACCTTATCAACATTTGTGGTCTAAATACCCAGTCAGTACAAAATATTTGCTTCATGGGTTTAATTGTACCATAAAGGGACGTCACGTGACAAGAAAAATCCTTGAGACCCTTGAACAAATGAAAAATCCTTGTCTTTCGATGAACATGAATACAATTTGATTCTCAGTCTCTCTTATCACAAACCTTTTAACATTTGGCTATCTAAAACGTTCACTCCATCTTTTACAGGTATTCTTCTCTTTATTGACTGATCAAAGATTAAGGCTGGGTCGATTGAATGAGTTAACATGAAAACTAGGCTAATGCTCTAAGTTGTTATCCTATGCTTTTTGTTAAAAACGATAGTTTTGAAGTTTTCGGACTGTCACTACAATGAATCCTTGAGGAACTAACATAAATTCCGTTTATTTATGTGGCCAATAAGGTGCCTAACTATAGCTAGTCATTGTCGCTATCTTCAGAGTCACTATCAAAATAGAGTGGTGTGCGATGAGGGTTCTGGCAGGCTTCTTCATCTGCCATGCACAAACAGGACTCTGTACATGGAAGGCCAGTACCAGAATAGGAACAATTTGCACGACACATAGATCTCCTGCACTGGCATGTCATTAACTCAAGAAGACTCCTTGGTGCTGGGTCCCTGGTCATCAGGACAGGTTTCGAAATTATATCTTCTATGTACCAACCATTACTTTCTGGTGGTGGTAGTTGCTGCATCGCTGTCAAAGCATCCCTCCACACGTATGCCTGATAATTGGCTCTGTTGATGTGTTGGGTTAAGGCGTCCGAAGCAGGCAGAAGTACTTCACTTCGCGGTTTTTTTTGGTAAAACATCTCATACCTACACAAAGATAGACAGAAGTCAGATTTTATAGAGTTAAATATGTACACATACACCTATAATTATATCATATATGATATGTAGTAGTTCTGAGTATTTTTGCTCGTATGCAGTTTGACTCACTCCAGTGATACATATACTACACGTAAGACATCTAATAGACTATACATATTTTGAGGAGAGTATTATAGCTATCGTCAAGATCATTTTGCCCATCACTTTATCTGCATGGTGTCCTAAGTGAGCAGAATTTACGAACTAGTTTAAAACGTATTTCTATTTTGATTTTACCTTAATTCATCGGCTGTGCCTTCCATGATCTTCAATGTAGGATAAACGTTGCAAATATAAGCTTCCACTTTGGCTGCTGTTCTCTCATCCAACTCTTGCTGTTGACCCACAAGCCGCAAGGCATCCTGGTGGGCAGCACTGCGCTTAAGTACACCACAGCCTGTCTTTTTTCTAATCCTGACCAATGAACTGGTCGAGTCACACCCTGTGAGGGCATGAAACCCAAATAGTGCACTGCACATGTGCTCTCCCAGCTCTTGAGACACTTTATGCACGGGAACAAATCGTAACCGGTTTCTTATGCCTGTTTGGAACCATAAATCTTCACATGAAAGGCTGTGAAAGTGTGACATACATATGACAAGTACATCCGTGTCTGGTGATTGGATGACTATCCTTGCTGCATTCTCTGATGCGCACTTTGTGTGAAGTAACAATCGAGTATCAGCTTCTTCGTGGTTTGATTGCAGACCATGGATATCTGAACACGTACCTCTGCTGATGCCCACAGCTTTTTTTCCATCTCTAAACCCTGCTCCGATGATAATCTTCTTATTTTCTTATTTCCAGTCAGAGCTCATGAGCTCGCACACCTCTGTTGTGCGATTTTCCTTTCATTAATACCGATGTCATCCCAGAGGCATACACCCCTGACTCTATTAGCAGATCTTCAAGTCCCGAGTTTAGGTACTCTTTGCTGATAATCGCCAAGAAGTTCAATGCAATATGGAATTTCCCATTCGAATCACAACATCGGAAAATTCGTTTGCAAACGTCCACTGTATTTGTTTGGCCTTCAGATAGATAGCAAGATCAAATGTTATTACGGTATCTTCCTGACCCATGGTATTACTGATGGCTTGAGCGTGTTTGAGAATAGTGTATATTGTACTGAACTCCGTGGAAGAGCCATCTATTAGGGGGCAGTAGCCAATGATGCTAATTTTTGGTAACTCTGGATAAAGCATTACCTTGAATGCACTCCATCCAGGAACTGACTGAATCGCGATTACTTCTCAAGATTGTGACTCTGTTACACCTGAGGGATGCATTCTCATGATTTTCCATACTTCATCAGTGCAACGTGCTGACTCAAACAGCTCATTATCTTCTTTAAACCACTCTTGTTTAACCTGATCAGGATAAAAAATGACTTGAGGTTGTCTTCCAATTGCAGCACACTCTTGTAGCTCGTAAATTCTTCCCCCTGTGGTAGAGATCGTTTCCTGTCATTGTGGTTTGCCAGTTGGACTGGGGGTGGTACTGGTCCATACAGCCTTCTCTGGAATACAACCATGGATGTTGCGTGAGTTGCATTTTGTCCATCGAGAGTTTCTTCATTGATATCTGTGTTGTCTGTTGCTAGTTGAAGAAACGGACCAGATGCTATGTCGGTACCACAGTGCCATACTCGTCGGCTTTAGCGAGTACTTCAGCTGCGATACTCGTGTCTGCCGTATGCAATTCGTCATAACTGCAACAGTGTCCCATTTTGT
>NC_090884.1:39858360-39863360 GCF_036669925.1 Montipora capricornis
TCGGACAATAGTTTTCTAGTGCAAATACTACGTGGTTCCCTCCAAGTGTGGAATTCAAGTCAAGCACGTGACATCGCCCCAGCCTTTGTTTCTTCGAGCATTAAATTCAAAATACATTTAGTTCCCATTTGTGTTTGTAGACATTTCCAGTATTTTGGTTTCATTCTCCTGCTTTATGCTTCGCTCGTCATGGCACTTCCGCAAGCAGTGCTAAAATGTAACCACGCGTTCGTAGTTTTTTAATAGTAGCTTGTCTTCGCCGTTATCTGTGTTTCTTTTCATATGCTATTCGACTTAGTACAAGTACCTTGATTTGATTAGTCTCAATTTGTATTTTGCTTGTTTATTCGTAGTTTAGCTGCTTGCTAGCTTGTCCTCGTTAAACTATGATTGGAATGTGTATTCATCTTACACTTTCGAGATCATTTGTCATCTTGGTAATCCGCAAATATTTAGTAATTAGTTTGTATAATTTCGCATTGTCTTTCAGTTTACATTCGATTATCGTCAATTTAATCACCAACAATCAGTGTCAACCTGTGATTCCCGACTTTACTCGACTAGTAAAGCATTCCCGCTCGCTACGTTCATCGCGACAAGTTGCCGTGAGCCTGACGCTACAGTAAAACATCGCAACGCTACGCAAAGCCTGCCATTGATAATTGAACACTGTGGAGCTAACAATAGAAACAAATATGAGTGTTGTATCCGCATCGGAAGGCCTTTCTCATATCAATGAAAACCTCGCTGAGGGAGTGCCGACCGCGAGATCAGAGATAGGATTAAAGGGTTCCTTTCCCGCTCGCCGAAAACAAAAATTTACTGAGACCGAATCGGAAAGGGAAAACTCATACCAATGGTTTGACGTCAGAGACCGTGAATTTACAGAGCATAGAATGAGAATTTGCGAACGTATTCAGTCTCTTCAGAGAGCATCGTACGCCGAATCCAGATCAAGTGCCGTGAAATCTAGTCGATCTATCACATCAAAGTCTTCCTCTCGTAAGTCCTCCCTACGTTCCGTTTCCTAAGCAAGAGCCGACGCCGCTGTGAAAGCCACGAAAGCAAAAATAGAAATGGAATTTCTTGAAAGGGAAACCGAACTTGAGTGCATGCGATTAGAAAAGCAGTATGCTCTGGCCAAAGCAGAAGAGGACGCACTTAGAGGGATTTTAGATGAAGAATCCAAACCAGTCGTTCAGATTAAAAGGGAAACCACACGAGATGAAAGGTTCAAGTCGTCACCCGACGAGACAACAGTTTCAGAAACCGTCAAAGGCGAAACGAGTCGCAAAAGCCCTCCCTCCGAAAGCGTCGCCGGAAGCCCTTCCTACACAAACAAGCACTCAGAATTGTGAACAATTTCCAAACACGAATCTGGCCTTAAACCAACTAATCAGTCTTCAAGCTCGACAAACTGAATTGAAAAGATCTCGAGTAATACACTTGGAAACTGCAACCTCGTTAGAAACGGATTCCTTCCTGAACGCATTAAGGTGTTTCTCAGCCGCAGAGGACCCGTACGTCAAATACACCGCGACCAAGGAGCGAATTTCGTAGGAGCTCGGAGAGAGCTTAAAGAAGCTCTTGCAGAAATGGACCACAACTGCGTTAAAGTGGAGCTCCAAAGATTGCATTGCGATTGGATCGACTTTAAGATGAACGTGCCGGCAGCTAGCCACATGGGCGGAGTTTGGGAGAGACAAATTAGAACTGTCCGCTCCGTTCTGTTCTCTCTCCTGGCAACTAATGGAAGCCAGCTCGACGACGAGTCCCTACGGACATTGATCTGTGAAGTAGAATCGATAGTCAACAGTCGACCTCTAACCGTCAACCAGCTAGCTGATCCGGACTCGCCAGCACCACTCACCCCTAACCACCTGTTAACCATGAAGTCCAAGGTACTGCTAGCACCTCCTGGAACCTTCGGGCCAGCCGACATATACGCACGCAAGCGTTGGAGACGTGTACAACACTTGGCCAATGAATTCTGGTTGCGATGGCAGAAGGAGTTCCTCTTCAGCTTGCAAGAGCGTCAGAAGTGGTCGCGACCTCGCAGGAACCTGACCATCAACGATGTTGTCCTCGTGAAGGATAACAACACAGCTCGTAGCATGTGGCAGCTCGCCCATGTCTTCGCCGTGTACCCAAAGCGGAGATGGACAAGTGCGCAAGGTGCAGGTGGCTCTTGCGGACAGCTGCCTGGACAGTAAAGGCAAGAGAACTGGTGAAATGCGCTACCTGGAAAGACCCGTTCAGAAACTGGTGCTCCTGGCATCAGCATGCAAGTAGAGACCGGGAAAGTCCTGGCCAAGGAGCCTACCACTGAGGACGAACTGTGAGCGCTGACTCACGATTATACACAGTGACGTCATGAACACCGAACATTCTTAGTTACAGCTATATAAGCAGTGATTAGTGAAATATAAATATTTCAGGGGAGCCATGTAAAGGACCCCAGAACGAGACTCGTCTATTTCCGTAGTGATTACAAATGATTCTTTCTGATTTGCTTACTTTAATTACCTAGTGTTACGTCATTAGCCACCCGTGGAAATATTTAGTACAAATAGCGGCATCTTGCCACTAGCATTTAGTCCTCGTTAGTTTTACCTTGATTGGAGCGCCTTCAATACCCTTGGCCCTTGAGTTCAAGCGGGAACCGATGTGTATGTGCAATTACTTTAATACCTTTGTTTTTTAAGCACTTGTCTCGGACAATAGTTTTTCTAGTGCAAATACTATGTGGTTCCCTCCAAGTGTGGAATTTAAGTCAAGCACGTGACACCGCCCCAGCCTTTGTTTCTTTGAGCATTTAATTCAAAATATATTTAGTTCCCTTTTGTGTTTGTAGACATTTCCAGTATTTTGGTTTCATTCTCCTGCTTTATGCTTCACTCGTCATAGTAACCACGCTTTCGTAGTTTTTTGAATAGTAGTTTGTCTTCGCTGTTATCTATGTTTTTTTTCATATGCTATTCGACTTAGTACGAGTACCCTGATTTGATTAGTCTCAATTTCTGTCTATTTTGCTTGTTTATTCGTAGTTTAGCTGCTTGTTAGCTTGTCCTCGTTAAACTATGAGTGAAATGTGTATTCATCTTACACTTTCGTGATCATTTGTTATCTTGGTAATCCGCAAATATTTAGTAATTAGTTTGTATAATTTCGCATTGTCTTTCAGTTTACATTCAATTATCGTCAATTAAATCACCAACAATCAGTGTCAACCTGTGGTTCCCCACTTTACTCGACTAGTAAAGCATTCCCGCTCCCTAGGTTCATCAGGACAAGTTGTTTAGTTCGTGACCTTTGGCTCTTCAACAGTCGCCGTGAGCCTGACGCTACAACTTTATTCAGTGGAAGAATTATTCTTCAACTGAAAACACATGGGAGCCGCCCGAACACTTGCCAGAAGACCTCATTGCCGCCTTCGAGAGGAGATCAGTCGATGCTTATCGACGAATGCAGAGAAAGACTTGCTCTTCTATTTGAGAAGGGTCTGAAAGCGATCCTGGCCTGCAAGGAGACCATTGTCATGCAGCACGATGTGATGCGAGCGCTTTTTCCTGGTTTGCCGTCAGACCTTCGCACAACTCGTTACCTCACAGATGAAGATGAAATGAGAGCAGCGGGGCTTGGACCATATCTTAAGAGATGCTTAACAGTAACAGTCGGTGGTTGTCGCGTGGACACTCCTGTCAGCATCAAGTTATTTTATTGGCAAGTCCCTTGCCTTTCTTGACGGATAATGGCGCAAACAGCATCCCGTCCAGTGGAGAAAGTTCAAGTAAAATTCACAAAGAGTTGGTTCACCGGAAATATGTAGTGAACTCGAAGCGGCGATTTTAAAAACGGCTTCTTTAGAAGTCACCAAATATAACAAAAGTTCATAACCAATGCAAACTGAGATAAGCGACATTTACAAAGCCCATTGCTAAATGCGAAACATTTTCAAGCCCCTTTCGATATGAAATGACTGTTTATTTCCATTTTACAAAATTTCTTATTCGAGTCCTTTATATGATAACTTGTCTACACTTTCCCCAACTTCCCTAACATGTGTTTTCAGTTTTTTTTCTGTCACTGCAAGTCTGTAAAACAATGCAAAGGTCGTTCTGTAAGAACTACTGAGAGCTTGCTCTTAACCAAGGTGATCATTTTGATTTCCGGTGACATTCTTTGCATCACTTGACAAATTTTCTTTTTGATCACTTTGATTTTAAAGACTATACTTGAAATCTTCTCAGGTCAAAATCGATGGAGCTTGTAATGCGCTGATTTGCGTGCTATTGTTGTGGGAGGTGGAGTTTTGCATATTATTATTACTTGTGGGAGTTTCAAAATCAGTCAACCATTCTCCCGAACAGCCTCCGAGAGGCAAATTTGCAGAGGGTTGATGAGTGCGTTCAGAAAACCGCATTTTGATGGCACTTGTAGGTATCATAAACCAGCAGAAATTTGTAGGAGCTTTCCTGACACACAGTACTAACTTTTCCATAAGCTAGCTGTAAACTAAACTGATCAGCTCGTCGGAATATTCCGCTTAAAGAACAGCTTGCATACCACAGAGCTCCCAAAATAGTCGATTTTCAAAGCAAATTTGATAATACTTGTAGAGACCTTAAAAAACAAATTTTTGTTCAGAATCATTTACTGATCCCTCCTCTACAAATTCCATACGCCGGTACTTGGCCAGGGGAATTAATATGTCCGTGAAACAGAAAAATGACACGCTGGTGGCTGCTTGTTGGCCGTATTCTTTGTTATCATGCGCACTTTCCTCTAATCAATTTCAAATTTTAGCGACGGCGTGTGTACAAAGTACCCTGATCTGTCGCACCATTCTGGGCGATGTTAAGTTATTTGTTCTTTTAATATAAAGGACATGTGGATCAAGACTGCATTGTTACTACAGGTAAACCGTTTTTTGAAAACTAAATTTATGTTAGTTCCTCAAGGATTCATTGCAGTGACAGTCCGAAAACTTTAAAACTATC
>NC_090884.1:39880860-39890860 GCF_036669925.1 Montipora capricornis
TGGGCGACTCTGGCTTTACTACAACCCGTTTGTAGTAAAGAAAGACAACAACATGACATCAACACGAAGAAACAAGAAAACGAGAACGTTGCATGACTGCGTGACGATCATCGTCGACTGCAAATGTTTTTTTCTTTTTTTTCCCCTCAAGAAGTAAACATTACAATCATGCTATTTTAAAGTGTGGAGCTCAGTGAGTCTTTCAGCATTTTCGGAAATTATCTTTATTTCGAAGAACAAAGTCCGATTTTCTGAAAGACTAAGTCAGATGCTTCCAAAAAAAAAAAAAAGTCCGATTTCGAGGAAAAAAACTGAGATATTCCTTAAGAACTTTCATACCTTCCGTAAGATCCTTAATGTTTTTGACAAATTTCCACCATAAATGAAGGAAAAATACCGAACATTCGGATATAACATTACAGGAGAATAATGACAAAAATTGAAACACAAAAACTTTAGAAAAAAAGACACCCCGACCCCCGGGCGCTGGCCCCGGGTTTTGGCTACTACCCTTTTGGAGGGACAAACAAAGAATATTATGGTATTTTTGAGATTCATTTTCTCAGCAACATTTTATCAATCTTGTCGAAGCACTCATCCCACCATTTAGGTAAATTATTGCCTTAGATAATACGATGCCACCCTCACATGCTTTGTGTTTCCTACACAGGAAAATAACAATTTCTTCACGGAATGCAAATTTTACGACTTAAATTTTTGCTTACTAACATATTTATTGATGACATTATGTCAGTGAAAAGCTAAAAACAGGGACGACGGAGCATATTTTTGGGGGGGGGGGGTGTGGGGGGCAACAAGCAAGTGCTGGAGACGCTAACTTGTAGGGGGTTCCGTGAAGGAAATTCTTGGCCAGAAAATTTTGAAATCTTGAAGCTCCGAATGCTCGGAAATGCTACTTTTTGCTTCTGTTAGTTTTCTCTTTTTATGCTTTACGAGTTTTTTTCCCCTCTATTTTTTCTTCATGGGCAGCCCCCTGGCTCCGCCGTCCCTGAGAAAAAGGAGCACTTCAGTCTACCATTGGGTATCCTGTGGTTGTTGTGTTGACAAACTTTCGCCATGTTTATATTATGCTGTGGCCGTTTACATGTGTAGCTCCAAACATTCTTAAAGCTCCCACTTCTCACTAAAAAACAGGTATGGATTAAAATGGTATCATTTTACTTTCTGCACTTTATTAAAAGCGGTCTCATCTATTTTCATATCAAATCAAAGTAATTGCCCAGAAATTTCTCTCTATCAGACCAAAGACCTTTGTTTCAACATTCGATGGCCGAAGTTTCAAAGGGTTTAAAGGTAGAGCACATTCTCTGTAAGATATTTCGTAAGATTCAGTTTTAGTGACATAAAATATAGGCGTTAAGAATGAAATTATTTGGAAACTATAGGATGACTTAAATGCACTCAAACAAAGCCAAACGATAATTAAGAGATTGCTCAGTTAGGATTAGGAGGAACATTTTATGAGGGATGCTTCAGTTGACCTTACAAGACCCTCAAAATGAAGAGACAAATCGCTTGTCCGAGCGGCATTTTATGCGGTGTTCGGTAATTTGCATTTTTCTCCGAAATAAATCCATAACAACCAAAACTAACTATACCATGCTTCTTGGTACACATTACACTTTCAAACTTGGAAGCATGAGCGAAATCGATTTTTCAAGGTCTGCCACAGAATTCAAAGGTTGCTTGATTTTTACGGACATTCACTCTTAAGAAGATAATTATATGAAAAATTTTCAATTAAAAAGCCTAACCTTACTGCCAACGTGGATAGCTTCCCTCCTGTGTGGTTCTTTTCCAAATCCAACGCGATTTGAGCCATTTCTCAATTTCATGGTTGTCAATGGTTATAATAAAATTCCAAGGCTGGAAGCTAAATTCTCAGGTGCCACCAATTTGAGTCAAATATTCCTAGATAAAATGTTCCCACGGTCACAATTCCACATCACAATCATTTGCAAAGATTGAACTTTCATCTCAACCCACCATCAATGCAATAGCAGTCCTGCAAGCGACCTCAGGCAGTAATATTGCAGGAACACAGCTTTCTAAACGTAGGCTTCAACACCACAGTGGCCACGGCTACGACGGTTGATAACCAACTGAGCCTTACCGGGGTGGCAGACCACAGTTTTGTCAACCACACATTTCTTTATTCCCCTGGGTCCGGACATGAATGACTGCATCGACTCAAGCTTTCAAGGAATTAACATGAAAATAAACTTTGTTCTCGTATGATATTACTGAAGCCAGTGAAATTTAATTATTAGCATCTGAGAGAAAACAGTCGTGTCGGTAGACCCAGGGTAATAAAAAAATTTGCAGTTGACAGTTTTATTTGCATAAGTAATGTTAATTCCTTGAAGGCTTGATAAATACAGTTACAATCGCGATGAGCCTACTACGTACAAGTCCTATCAAATAGTGAAAGCGGCATGAATGCGCAGAAGTTTGTTCACTACAGCTTTCATTCTCGCATGTTTCAATGCTTTCCAGCTTCCGGAATGTGTCAAGAGGAAGGAGGCCTGGCCGTGATTGGACGACACGCTGAGTCGATGTCATGTCCGGACCCAGGGGATTATAGAAATTTGCAGTGACAAAACTACAGTCTGCCACCCTGGTAAGGCTCAGTTCGCTATCAATGGAGGCCTGGCCGTGATTGGATGACACGCTGAGTTGATGTCATGTCCGGACCCAGGGGAATAAAGAAATTTGCAGTGACAAAACTACAGTCTGCCACCCTGGTAAGGCTCAGTTCGCTATCAATGGTCGAAGCTGTGGCCACTATTGTGTGGAAGCGTACGTTTAGAAAGCTGTTTTCCTGCAAGATTACTGCCTGAGGTCGCTCGTAGGACTGCTATTGCGTTGATGGTGGATTGAGATGAAAGTTTAATCTTTGCCAATTGATTGTGATGTGGAATTGTGACCGTGGGAATATTTGACTCAAGTTGGTGGCACCTGAGAATTTAGTTTCCAGCCTTGGGATTTTATTATAACTGTTGACAACCACGAAATTGAGAAATGGCTCAAATCGCGTTGGATCTGGAAAATAACCACACAGGAAGGAAGTTACCCACGTTGGCAATACGGTTAGGCGTTTTAATTGAGAATTTTTTCATATGATTATCTTCTTAAGCTTTTTTTCGGGATTCCCATACAAATCCTTATATTTTTGTTGGCCATGCTCACACTGAGCTTGGGGCACCTGTGGTGATTCATGCAATATCAGTTTTTTGCGTAAAATGTACTGTGCAATGAAGTTTTCTATACAAGAAAGCAAAGAAAATGATTTAATTATTAAAGCAGCAACTGGAAACATCAAAACGCAGACAATTTGAAACCTTTTATTTTCACTAACCCTACAGGCAGTAAGAATAAATAACCTGGGGGCTCCGCTTTTAGGCTTGGCTAAATCGATATATTATATGTTGCCTTGGTCCGCCAACTAAATCTTTCCTCGCCACAGCTGAAAGGGGATCGTTTAAGGATGTGGTGCAGTAAACGTAGAACATTCTGAGTCCTCAACAGTTCTGTCAAAGTCCCTTCAAAGTTCATTCATAATAAAAACAAGTCCGTTTAGATCAGATATTTACCTCAACTTCATTAGGGAAGGCTTCTCCTATTGTTAGGGTCAAAATGACAAGAGTTCTCTCGTTTTCTCGTAAACAACAACTAAAAAATCAAGCAGTGTTCCTTTGCACTTCTGCACTTTCCAGTAGCCTACTCAAGAAAGACATAAAAAATCCTGCGATGTTGGGTAGCCAAATCCGTGCACCTTGCATACTGTAGTGCTTTTCAAACTCACTAACCATCTGCCTCTATTTCCGCTATAATGAAAGTGTCAGTTCTCAGAGCCTCTTCCTTTATATGGCTTCCGGTCATTTCAATTTTTGCTTCCTCGTCTTTAACTTACATAAGGTCACGCATGAATGAGTCAGGAAAGTGCCCTCATAAAATACAGAACTATTTACAATCTAACAAATATTGTAAGCTAAAATATATAAACATTTAAAATAATACAAGATTCGATCAAATGATGCAAACATTGTTGTTCGTTAAAAATCTTGGCAAACATGTTCTTTTTAAAACATGCTACAGAACCTAATTTCAATTGGTATACTATTCCACAGTCTGGTTGCCCAAACAGCGAAAGAGCGTCCACCCTCTGTTTCTCTTATATATTTAGGACAAACAGCATTAATGCTTGAGTATCTAGTGTTGCGGGAGTGCCGCTCATTATTCAAAATTAAGTGTTCATTTAGATAATTCGGCAAATGGCCATTAATTCGCTTATACATTATTAAGCATTTATCTATCTTATGCTGCTCATAAAACGGAATCCAACCTAGCTTGTTAAACAAAGCAACTGATGGTGTCGTGATCGGCATAAGAAATAACGCGTGCTGCTCGTTTTTGCAATCTTAAGACCCTGTAAACCGACTCTTTATCACAATTTTCCCAAAAAACATTAGCAGACGACATAACAGGGCGAATAATCCTATTATAAAAATGTCGCTGTTTAAAAGGTAGACAGGCTCGAATCTTACGCAGTATTGCAATATGTTCATTAAATGACAATTTGCTGTCAATTTCTATGCCTAATAAGGTAGCACAGTCCACATTACTGAGCTGTTTTCCGTGTACGATAACATCTATGTCACTTCCGTTAATGTTAGCTACACATCTTTTCCCAGTGATCGTGAGTACTTTAGTCTTGTCTTCATTTAATGGGAGCTTATTTGCTGAAGCCCATAATTGAATTTCAGAGACAGACTTATTTAGTGATGCACTTAAGGTGGCTAAGTTTTTTACATTTGCAAAAGCGGTGACAGTCATATCATCTGCGTAAAGGTCCAACTGAGCACTTGCATACAAGGGCAGATCGTTGATAAACAAGATTAAAAATAAAGGACCTAAAATGCTGCCCTGACTGCTGACTCCATGCAACATCAAAGCTTTGCTTGACTCACTCCCATTTACTTCCTATCCAACAAATAAGAGTGACACCAGGCAAGCTCCCAGTTAACTATACCATACTGTTCCAACTTGCACAACAATAGCTTATGGTCCACCATGTCGAAAGCCTTTCGATAATCAACTAAGACCAAGCGCATACATGACTAGTAACCATAAAACTCCAAAGACTTTCTTCAGTGTTGGTCACTTGTTGTTCCTGTAAATTCGTTTTTGTGGGCGTTGCAGGTAGGCGCTGAAGGGAGTTCTCTTAATCATAAGTAGAATTTTTGAAAATGTGAAAAGAAAGCTCCAGGAGCTGATCAATGATAAAGATGACTGCTCGACATCACAGCAATCTGCTCCCCAACCCTCGACAAGTGGTCCAAGTGATCCTGACGCCAGTTTTGCCACCAGAACTGCAGAAAACTTCAGGTAAAGTTTTCCACATGCTGTCATTTGAACGTTCTCTTTTTTTCTCCATAAGAGAATCATCATCAGCTTAAGAGACCTCTTCAAAATAAAATCCGCTTTTTCAAACATGGTACTTTAGTAAATGCATAAACGTGGAGAGGCCCTTTTCGCTCTAAAAATCTGCCATTTGAAAACACGAAAGGAAGAATTTCAAGGATTCTGATGTGGAATAGCTTTCAAGTTAATTTCTGCATTCTTATGAAGTATTAACTTAAGATTTAAGGTTTTTGTACAGACACTCTGAGCAAGTGGACGTGTTCCTGTAAGCTCCTCACATTGGGGTAAAATAAACTTTCAATGATGTCTGGAAAAGCGAACAAATCTAAACTACAACATCAAAATGATTCAATGCTGAAAGAGCTTAAAACTTTGCGTACTGAATTTAGCAGAATTCAAGAGTGTTTAAAATTGCGTGTGGCTGAAGCAAGCAAACATGGCGGCCAGAGTCAACCAGATCCTGAAACTGCCAAGACGCTGCAGTTCATAAGTGATGAGTACGATGACCTGACCAGCTTTTGTAGTGCCCCTAAGAAAGATCTTGCTGCCCTTAAAAACCCTCTCCAGTCTCTCTTTGTTCAAGTTGGTGAGATGGCAGGAACATTGGATGACCTAGTCTGAAGCCAAGACGTTTAAGGCCAGATACAATTACGCTTATTGTTGGGCGAAGAACCAAGTTATTTACGTTCGGCAAGCTCAGGACAGTCGTCCCATCAGGGTTAAAGATCTTGGTGTAATGCATAGGATGGCACAGGAGGCAAGTGACATTTAATTCGTAACCAAGATAAGTCTTTTTTGATATTTATTTCTTCTTTTGCTTCTGCCCCTTCAAATTATGGCTTATGCGAACAAGGTAAAGTCAGCAAAACTACTGTTTCAAGAATTGCCTTATAATGGAGTTAATATCATTTATCCTCATGGTCAGTTTACTAATTCTTTAGAATTGCAATTACCGACTAAAAAGTATCTCGAAAGGCTTGTGAGCATTCACGACCTTGACTTATTTAGTCTTAATGTGCACTCTAGCATTGACCCAGATTATAATGCTCTAAATGGGATCGTTCCCTGCAAATATTACTCCCCTTCTACTTTTACGCAGTTCATCAGTAGAAACGAGTCCTTTGGATCTTCCCTCTCTTTTTTTTCATACTAATCTACAAAGTCTGAAAAAGAATCTAGAAAGTCTTCAAACTCATATTTTAAGTGAGTTAAATTTTCATTTTAGTCTTCTAACAGTTATGGAAACTAAAATTAGTAACGAGAACCTTGACTTTAATCCAGCTATGCCGAATTATAGTTTTTAATTTGTTCCAACACCTCTCTCTGCTGGAGGTGTATATAGATGATAATTTAAAATACAGAGTCGTTGAAAAAACCGCTAATGAGGCATTCCAGGCTCTTCAGCTAGAAATTGAATTCATAAACAAACGTAATATCATCTGTGGTGTTGTCTACAGGCAGCATAATTCTGTTGAAAGTTTCCTGGAATACTTTGAAGAAATTATTGATCGCTATAGCGCTACCGGTAAATCAGTATATCTTTAAGGTGATTTCAACAAAAATATTCACTGGTCCCAGACCTGCAACTATGCCCCACAATTTTTAAATTGTGTACAAAGCTATACCTTTATACCAACTATTGATAAACCGACGAGAGTTTGTAGTGATTCCGCTACACTTATCGACAATATTCTCCTGGAAGATTATTCCGTTAGTGGGAATATTGTCTCAGATGTCACTGATCACTTTTCCCAATTTTATATTCTTAAATTTACCATTGAAATTGCCCAGCCAAAGAAAATTGTTACTCGCGATTTTTCTCAGCGTTCATTTTTTAAGGAACTATCAGAACTCCACTTGGGATTCAACACTGGCTGCAAAGTATCCCTCCAAGTCATTTTTTACCTTTTACAACAAACTGAACAAATTTTTCAATAAGCATGCACCACTTCGAACTCTATCAAAGTGTGGAAGTAAACAGCTGGCAAAACTTTGGATATCAAAC
Source organism: Montipora capricornis (assembly GCF_036669925.1). Lineage (NCBI taxonomy): Eukaryota > Metazoa > Cnidaria > Anthozoa > Scleractinia > Acroporidae > Montipora > Montipora capricornis. Next base: position 39,888,311 of record NC_090884.1, read on the forward strand.
AGGGAAAGATACAAATAAAAATAAAGTGCTGCTACTTTCTCGTATTAGTAAAAGAAATTGTTATCATACCTATTTTGAGCTAAATATTAGTAACATAAGAAAGACCTGGGAAGGTAGAAATTTGCTTATAAGTAGAAAAGAAGAAGTAATTACCAGTTTAAAGCGTCTAAATAATGATAGTATCAGCTCTGGTCCAACCGAAATTCCGAATATTCTCAATAAGCATTTTGCTTCCATTAGGCACACATTAGCAACAAAAATTGCACATTCAGAAGAATTTTCGCAATAAGCCCCTGGCCTCAATCATGACTAAGTCAATTGAGAATGGCACTTACCCTTCAAAGTTAAAACTTGCTAAAGTTGTACCAGTTTACAAGAAACTTGAATATTATGGAATCCGAGGAGTCCTTAATAACTGGTTTTCATCTTATCTAAACGATAGATATCAAACTACTCAGGTTGGTTCCCATGTTTCTGAGAAAGAGCGCTGCCTGTGTGGTGTTGCGCAAGGATCAGTTTTAGGACCATTATTGTTTTTGCTGTACATAAATGATAATTTTGATCAATGGAAATGGAAAATCTGATCAATGAAAATCTGATCTATAGAAAATGTACGAAAGGTGAATGTATAATAAACTTGAACTTAAACTACATGAGATCATTTGAGGATGGGGGCCATGCTGTGAAATACCACGCCGAAGTGGACAGTTTCTGACTCCATCGTCCTTGGTATTAAATTCCATATTTTTTTTGCCTGTCAATGTGTGTATGCGTCACAGTCTAATTTGTGAATGAGCTGTTGTCCATAAACACGAACACGCTGAACCACATACCAAAACAAACGAGACAATGTGTGTATGTGTCGTTCTCAAAACCCATGCCGTCAAAGGTTTAAAGGAACGCAAGTGTGCACGTCTTGTTCTAAAAGCCTGTGCTGACAACTGAAAGTGTGTATACCTCAGAGCCTGCGCCGACAAGCAAACAAGGGAAAGTGTGTATCCTTCCTTCGAAGAACCCGTGCCGTCGAGCGAAAGTGTGTATACCTCGGAGTCTGCGCTGACAAATAAACAAGGAAAAGTGTGTATGCCTCGTTCTAAAAGCCTGTGCTGACGAACAAACAGGGGAAGTGTGTATAACACGTTGTAATAGCTTTCTAACAGCTGGTACCAGAAAGAAATGGATGTCATGACTTATGTGTATCTAAAATTACATTTCCTAATTGCAAGTTACTTCTCAAATCATGATCCATGATGATTCCACAATTGCGGCACAAATATTCATTAATAAACTACCCACGATTCTTGCCCATAGAGCCTCTCAGCGTTCCCTTTTCAAGAACAGCGATTTTAATGGAAGAGTTACATCGCCGACAAGCGAAAGTGTGCATACCTCGGAGCCTGCGCCAACAAACAAACAAACAAGGGAAAGTGTGTATGCATCGTTCTAAGAGCCCGTGCGGTCAACCGAAAGAGTGTATACTTCGGAGCCTGCGCTGACGAACAAACAGGGGAAGTGTGTATAACACGTTGTAAAAGCTTTCTACTTTGAACAGTACTAAAACTGAATTTATGCTAATTGGCTCCAGACAAAAATTGAGTACTTTGTCAAACCCACTTATGCTTTCGATTGATAATGTTGCGATTGAACATGTTTCCTTTGTTAAATCGCTTGGAATATTTATTGATGAAAATCTACGGTCAAAACACATATTGATAAATTATCTAAAAAGGTCGCTTCTGGGATAGGAGCAATAAACAGAATTCGACCGTTTGTCCCTCCACCCACTCTTCATTATATATACAATGCACTAATTCAATCTCATTTCGACTATTGCTATCCTGTCTGGGGTAATTGTGGCTACAGAAGCGTCAGAACCGTGCCTCTTGCGTCTTAACCTTTTCTAGCTATGATGCTGATGCTAACCGCTTAATTGGATAACTCGATTGCAAAGAATTGATCTGCCAAATAAAGCCAAGATCTTTGCAAAGCTGGTGATGGAGTCGTGAATCAATTCGGCACTGTAGTTTTTAAGCGAAAACAATGGAAGAAATGTTTTACCACTGACCGATGTTGTGATGCAACAGCTGAGAGAGAAACACCCGGAGGCGCAGGAAGCGAAGTTAGGCTCACTGTTGTTTGGACCAGTTAAAGATGTCCCTGACTCAATTTACAACAAATTAATGGCGAGATGATCAGGGAAGCTGCCCTAAGAACTAAGGGATCCGGTGGACCCTCGGGCATGGATGCTGTGGGCTTCAGGAGAATCCTAGCTTGCAAGTCTTTCAAGAGATCAAGTACTAACTTATGTGACTCTCTTCCTATATTAACGAAGAGACTTTGCACAGAATATGTGGATCCGCTAATCATTGAGCCTATTTTAGTGAGCTGCCTTATCCCGGTCGATAAAGATAATGGTGAGGTTCGCCCGATTGGTGTAGGAGAGGTGATCAGAAGGATTATAGGCAAATGTGTTTCTAGAGTGGGAAAACAAGATGTGCTTGACGCATGTGGTGCTACACAAGTGTGCGCAGGTCATAAATCTGGCAGCGA
>NC_090884.1:39900860-39910860 GCF_036669925.1 Montipora capricornis
TGTTTATGTCAGCTTAGCAGCCTAGCATTTTTACTTACGCTTTCTACCGCTGTTTCAAATATCTGCAGACTTCAAAATGCGAAAAATCGCGCCAAATTACGATTGTTCTTCGTGTTTTTCACTTCCTGAGCCCAGAGGAATACCGCTAAAAGTGTCTTATGTTTTGCTCAATTTCGAAAAAGGAAGCCCTAGGCTGTAAGCTAAAAGTAACTGAATCTCTTCTGTTGTATATAAACCAGCAGCGCCGTCTAGAATCTGAAATAGCTCTGTCAATATACATGCCATGTCCAATTCTGATGAAATGGCATGAGCTTGTTGGAATGAAAGACGAGAGAGGAAATGAGTTTAACTACATTAACCTTCATAATTTTTGGATTCCTGGTCGATGGTTTAAATTAAGACGCGAAGCTGGTACAGTCGCAATTTGATGCCAGTGAGCATGCTCCTTTGGTTTCAAGGGTAACCACAGACACAAATCATCGCATGAACGAAATGTCACGAATTTCTCGTAATGTAAAGAACAATTTTATAAATTCGTATTATTTCAACTGTTGTCTTGTTATTATATGTCACCGAACTCTACACTAATTGTTTAGATTTTAGAAACTTGTGTTATTATTTTCACTCGCACGTTGTGTCTGAGATTAAACTCTAAACCAATCACTAGTTTGTTCAGCAGCACAGAACACTGAAGAACAATTTCAAAAACTAGTGCTATTTCAACTTTCGTCTTTTTTTTCTCTAAGTGATTGAACTCTAAACCAATCATTAAAATATTTACAAGTGTATTACTTGTGGTTGTAAACTGATAATTTCATGCTACTATCCTCTCGCTTAAAACAACAGTAACTTATGGTACAGTGTCTACAGTGTCCTTTCATCCAGAAAGAAAAAAATAATCACGCTTCCTTCATTAAAAGTTAGACCTTGGTAATCTGCAATTTCATCGCCATTCCTCGTACACATGTTTTCTTCCCCAAACCCTACACCTAATTACACTGTATGAGTGGGAATAGGTGCTGAGGGAATGGTGTGAATGCGCTCTCCCTACCCCTTCCCCGTTTACTCCTGCCACACAGCCCGCTTTATAATACTAGAAAAGGTACATATTTTTAAATGCACGTAAAAACTAGATTGAATTTCGAAAAGCAATCTGCATACAACAAGGCACATAGTCAACTGTTTTGCAAGTAGTAAATTTCAACAAATTGAGTAATAACATGTAGAGTACTCTATCTAATATTTTCACCTCTGGGTTCATACGCATCTTGAAAACCTTTAAATTCAGCAGTCCAATTTCAAGGGCCTTGAAAGAACTTGAAATTGACTTTTGATGCTCTAAAGTATTTGATTTTTTTCATTGAATGGGATCGGAAAATACAAACGCTTACAAGTTTTAAAGTAAATCAAAGCCAGTGAAAAAAAATGCTATACTCTTCTCGAAATGCTTACAAAATGTGCGAAAACACTCGTTTTGTGTTCCTAGTGCTCTCTCTCTCCTTACTCTCACGCATGTCCATTGAGCCACAAATGTATAACGAATGTCTGGTTTGCACATGTTTTCAAGCTCTCATTCTCGGACGTTTCTGCATGTGCATTTTTTTATGCCCAAGACATAGCTCTCAAAACAAAAGAAAAGCCCTTGAAATTTCAAAGTAGGGTCCTGGAAAGTCCTTGAATTATTGGCCTGAAAGAGTGTACAAACCCTGTCACTTACTTCTCTGGCAAACAGTATTGATGCTAACCATTTGTACAATTGTCACTGAAGGCAAACAAGAAAATCTTAGTTCGTTTAATGTAACTGGGTTGTACTAGCTGACATTTTGCTTGCGAACAGCGATGAGTTGAACTTAATTCTGATGAAATTTGCTCGTCCTCTATACTTTTTTCTCATCAGGCTTTTAGCACTTCCATAAATAAATGTTGTTAGAAGACAATAGTCAATATTTTTGCATTTTAGTAAACAGGTTGAAACTTTTTCACTGCAAAATGTAACTGATCTAGATGCCAGCCAGGATGGGAAATGTAAACCGCTTTCAATATCGATTTCAGCCAATCAAATTAGTGAATTCGGTAGTTCCCAGCCTTTTTGAGCACAGCCATGTAATATATAGGAAAGCAGACTATCTGGATATTATTCGCACATTTAAATATTACATAAAAGGAAATTTACCATTTTAATCAAAGTTTGAATTTCAAATCAGAAATTTACTGCAATTTTTTTGTTTTGCAGTTGGGAATCATAATTGATTAATAATTTCATGTCAGACCAAATTCTTATTCAGCTTTAAAGGCATGATGCCTCCAGACTGAGAACCTTTTTTCTTTAATGTTTACGTTTTCAAACACTGTTGAACTTTAATACTTTATAAGGAATAAGGATGACTTCTCTGCACTGCAATAGATAGTACAAGGTATAGTTGACAGCAACAAACTCGCAGCAAAAGTGGCAATCCATAAATTGTGTAACCTTACTGGAGAGAAGTCACAACCGTTGGTCTATTTAATGTAGCCAACACCCAAGAAGGGATACAGCAGTACTTATCTTTAAAAAATCTGGCGCAAAGTGAGGAAAAACTGTTCAGAAAAGAAGGTCAGTCTTATTGGTCACTCACTCCACAGACTCCGCTGGGTTTTCAATTTCTGCTTCTGTCCAGCTGATAACACCAACAGGATCCACTGTAGCTGAGGGAATTTTCTATTTGGGACTGGCAATACCATATGACAGATTTTTAGCCCCATATTTTTGGCTGCTACCTAGTATTTTCTATGGTGATTATAGCCATTGAAGACGGACATTTTTCCGTGTGCTCAAGCATGATACAAGAGATCTGACCTTTTTTAAGGATTCTCATGGGAGTGTTGTTGCGTCAACCACTCACTTACACATGCAAGGGCAAAGGACAGAGTGCCCCATTCTCTGCAAATGACCTCCTCTTGATAAGCTTCTTTGATCAGCGACCTGACACTGCCAATAGGATATTTACGCTCAAGGTTGCAAAAATGCTAAAAGAAAATGTCAAGGGATCAGAGCGGACATGCCGTTATTTGACTGCTGTGTACTTCTTAAATGAACCGTTTTATGATGCCAACTTTCGAACACCTGAAAAAATGCAGAAAGCTTTGTCAACAGGAATAACAGTTTTTAGACTATGTAAAAAATACCTAGAACTTAACAAAATGAAACTCCACTCACAAGTTAATGCAGCCAAAATAAAGAAAAGCATGGTCACTTCATTACATACGGGGCCTACACTACTGCTGAGTTACTCTTCCCAACTGGTTCACTACACAGTCTTGCAATGGACGTGCACTTTGAGGACCTTGGACCAAAAGCCTGTTCCCTACATTGCACTGGGAAAATAGCTACTGAAAGAATCATTGGTCAGTTGCAAGGCAAGACAAATCAACTGCAGTCTCTAGACACAGCTCCTACATTTGCAGAGATGATCAGGAAAACCAAAGACTTGGCATTTCTTACTGAAGCACGGTCAGAGCTATCTTCTTATGAGTGCATCAAGATCCCTGCTACAAGCAACAGAAAACTGTCTCACTTCCATACCTCAAGAATGAAACCAAATGTATACCGATACCCTGACACTTATGAGGAGTAGTTGAAGATGGTGTTAAAGCAGCCCAAGAACTTGCACTGAAATTTTTGACACCTGAATTCCATAGGTTTTTGATGGAAAACAGTTCATGGGAATTTCCATACAAGTTTTCAAAGCCAGGAGGCATACGAAGAGTTTCAAATAAGCCTACAACTTATGACAAGCTTGATGTTAGAGGCAGAAGTGGACATGGAAGACGTCACAGTTGAAAGAGAAGAAGAGTTCATTATGCCTACTACCGGCTGTTTCAGAGAAAATGACGAAGCTGATTTTAGTAGAATGGATGTGGATGGTGAAACAAATGGTGATGAAGAACCTCAACCAAGGGAAGCTAAAGTGGTATATCAGAAGAAATAAAGAAATGATTCACATCAACAAAGCATTGAAGCTCTAATGGCAACTTAAGCAGATTGTCAAAAAAACGAAACTTAATAAAAGAAACGATCACCAGTCCCGTACATAAATCAAGAAAGAGATGCCAGAGAAAAACGGAAACTAAAAGTTCCCAAACACATGGTGGACAAAAGGTGAAATACCGAGTAGAAGATAATGTGCCAGGGACAACCCATGATGCTGTTCCATATTCATTCAGTCAACCAGCCTCTGTTGAAGCTACTTCAAGTCGTGACAAGATTTGTAAACATAGAACAAGAGATGAAGATGAAAATGATATACATATTTTTGAACCAATGAAAAAAATTACAACAGTAACCAACAAGAAGAGAAAGAAGCCAGTAAAGCGATTGGCTAAAGAATGTGATGGCAGCAAGTTCCATAAAATGTTACAAGGAGTCAATGAGGATGTGTATGATAACAGACCATCAGATACAAAAAAACACGCCAACCCATTGCCTTTGCCTTCAAGTACAAACCCTAATTTTATATGCAGTGGCTCTTTTCACCAAGGCGTCCATGCAAGTTTCCATCACGCTGGTCATCAATCTTGTGCTATTTTCCTAACAGCACTTCGTTACAGTACAGTTAAGGCAGTTGATTGCTTGAAGGAGAATGATTCGGACTCTGTCTTGCTTTTGGGAGACAAAATTCATTTCAACCAACTTTATTTTCTGAGAAGAGATCCCAACCTGTATGATCAAAGTTGGCACTTGATGAACTACCGGCCCAGCTAATTATAAATCAGTAACAGTTTCTCTGTGAGTTCAGTGAAATTATGGCTAGCACAATCTTTCCACAGGAAAACAAAGAAGTTGAATTTTCAACTCCAGATAGTGCATTCAAGAAGTGTGCAGAACAGAATGCTCTTGGTATTATTATATTACGAGTTCTTGATTATTGTGTGGCTTGCATTCACTGTTACTCCGCATGGTGTTTGGTAGATTGACATGCAAGGAGATCTCGTGGAATGCCAGATGAGAGTAGAACAGCCATTGTCCTACAATTTCATTTTACTTCAGACCTTGTTCACCAAATCAAATTTTTCTGCAAACTGCCACTGCTACAAGAGATCTTTATAAAAATGATCTAACTTTTCAGGCGTTAGTTGTGAACACAAGAAGAGAACTTGCCAGAAGAGAGATTAGTCAAAAGCATAGTGATGTTGCCATTTTGCCTCCTACAAAACTGTTCTCTAAGGTCTACGTACATGTAACAATAGAAAGACACAGCAACAGCATTGGCCGTCTGGAAGAAGGAAACGAAATGGATGACAACATAGTTGACTTCTTTCTCTCGCACACAACTAACACTGCACTTGAGAAAGATCAACAAGAGAGCATATACATTGTCAACTCCTGTTTTTACGCAAAGATCATGGCTCAGTTTAACCCAGATACTACAAGGAACTGGACAAAAAAATGTGGATGTTTTTAATAAGAAAATCATTGCGGTACCAGTCTGTACCAAATCCCACTGGCTTTTTAGTTTTGATCAAAGTAGGCAAGCCAAAAATGTCAGTGATGTTACTGGACTCCCATGTGCCAAAACCTGCAAAAGCAAAACTGTCCCATATCATAGCATGGGGAGAAAGATCAAGCGCTACCTGGAGGATGAATGGTTAGCAAGACAGCCAACAAATGCACAGAAAATCAGATTGGAATTCCAGGTTACATACCCAGCTGTGCCCCAGCAACCCAATTCGTATGACTGTGGGGTGTAAACAATGAAATCATTTGAACAATTAAAAAATTCATATCCCATTAGGTCATGGGATAATTGGAGACCAGAGTATGATCAAGACGATATATCATTATTAAGAAGAGAAATTCTATTTGTGCTGCCACAACTTGCCTCTGCCAATGGTTTAAACTGGACAAAAAGGTAGTAATAATAATAATAATAGGAAGAAGAACAGTAGTAGTCACATGTCGTCATAACAATAAAAATTTCCTCAGATGTGACTGAAAACTCCCATCAATTAAATTTTATTCCCCACTAATGACTAATTAAGTGTTATTGGCCAGTCTGTTGTCAGAGAGTTCCATCAAGTCAATCACATTTAAAGTGGTATTTTAAATCAGCCAATCACTTTTTAAAACCAACTGTTTTTTGAATTACCATAACATCAGTGTAGAGATCCTTGTGAAAAGAGGGCTCTGTGCAAGAGAATCATTTCCACTTTGAATAATAACAGTATTTTGGGATTCATTACCGATTTCCTTTATCTTAACGGTGAAGCCACGTCAAGCATGCCTCTGGAGATTTTATTAATGCATTGATTATTTCAACAGTGAATGCAATAATCATTTCAAAAGAACACAGGTGTAAGTAAAGCGGTTTCAAGTTACAAGGCACAGTCAAAGGGGCCATTGCACACAGTTTTCAGCAATTTCATGACACATGTAATGTCCATAAATGGAACGAATCACAACCACTTGAAACTGTTTAACAACATAAAAGAAACAGAACAAAGCCAAATAGTTGCATGAATGGGGGAAAAAAATGGAGGGGATTGAAACAGAATTTGGCCCAAAGTCAGACTGGTGTTTTTCAAGTTTCTTGCAATAGTTGACTGCATAGAAGTGGTTTTTGCTAGAATGATCTTGTAAGCCAAGGAATTTTATATTATTATTTCCAAATTCAAAACTACTGTAGAGATTTAAACAAAAGATTTCCCTGAAACATCCAAAATTTCTGTGACATAGCCGCTTTTAACGGGCTTTTAAGGAGCTGCTTCAAATGTTTAAAAACATTTCAAGCAGTTATAACGAGTGAAATAGAGTGGATTCTGAACACTAACTTAGACTAACTTAAACTGCAGTTTGCATTTGAATCCCAGAAGTTTCTAGAAGTACATGTACCTTTTGTCAGCAGGCTGATTCAACCTGCATCGATATTTCCAAATTCAAGTCAACAAGAACGTCTTCTCCATAACCACAGTCAAAGTATTTTAGATGGTATTGCACAGTTCAGCACTGGTTTGAAGCCACCATGAATAAAATCGCAACTAAGTTAATTAACGTACAAATCTTAAGTTTGTAATTAAAAATGGCGCCAATGTGTTTTTAGTTATATCATTCATGTAAGAAGCATGCAAAGTCTCATCGTCCCAAAAGCGGCGAAACCTTCAGTTTGGCTGCGAGTACCAGATTGAGTTTGACCCGCACTAGAAAGAAATATTTGCGAGCTTTAGCTAATCAGTTGTTATTAAAGCCTTCTTATGCCATGGTAAGCAAGAAACGAGGAATTAAATGTCTGTGGACATGATTACTTTGAAATTGGAAACTCGTACTAGTTCTCATTCTTGTACTCTCTTACGATCCCACAAGCTTTTATAGCTTTAAAAAGCTATTGTGTTCAAAGATTATGTATGAATGTATGTACTCGTAGTCAAAATAGGGACCTTTAGATTGGAAAAAGAGTACAATTTGTCCATTCTAAGAACGCGCATTTGGTTTGGAGGTCTGAATTTTTCCAAGTGTATGTGCTCAGAACGGAAAACTTGTACTCGCACTCGTACTCCAATCTAAAGGTCTCTAATATTAATGCCAAATACGTTGAGAAAGGATTTTGGTGAGACTACAAAACATAGAGTCACATTTTGTAACAAAATATGAAAGAGCCGGCTTGTTTGGATAGTCAAACACATGAGCCAGCAAACAATTACAAACATGCAAGCCTTGGATCTCCATACCGACATTTGCTGGTTTCTTTGACGACCCAAACGAGCCTGCTCTTTAGACTCCAGTACATAAGCTATGTTACCAGAACTGCCAAGTTTATGAAGTGGTTAAGCGTTACACCGATAGGGTTTGACTTCGAGGCCACATTTCGGCAGGAACAAATTGTTTCTTTAGCACCAAGGTACAAAAACCTTGCTGCAAATCTTCTATATTTCCCTTTTAGATTTTAAGGTAACGGTTAACAATTACCTTCTTTCTTGTCGCAAAGCGACTGTGGCCAGCCAGCGATGTTCTATGCAAGGTGGTGGCGTTCTTGTGAAATTACTGTTGTATTATTACTGGATACAATATCAAGAGAATCCAACTGTGTACATCGATACCAATGAAAACCACCCTTGTTGCATTCAATCAAAATACGAATCATCTCACCCAGAGTGTACAAAAGACTTAAAGGACACTTTCTTTTTGTGAGAACTGATGGCCCAAACCACTCAGTTTGCAAGTAGAATGTAACAATTTAGATGAATAGATGAATAGTTACATAGTCCCTGCATTCTGTTCAGGAATGGTAAATACCATTATAAAGACGTGTTAAGTGTCATTTTGAAAAGCATTACGGAGTTAACCCTTCAAAATACCCGGGTTACTTCTATGAACTGGTAAGTTCTGTCAAATGGAAAGTGCCCTGCAACAATGTACTTATCATTCCCACTTTCATACCTGTAAATTCCGGCAAAAATTAAACTCGATTTATCACAAAAAAAGTCTGTGCAACTGCAGAGTACCCTGCCACTTACTTGCATGTCATTAAATAAGAATAACTTCTATTGTATTGACTCGTTCTTCAAAGAACGCTGCTAAATGGTCAGAAGTGGCAGGATATTCTGCAGTTAAGCTATGCGCGTACGTATGAGGAAGCTGTAAAGGGATTTGCGAAGTTGGATGGAGAAATCCAAATAAAAAGTACGAAAAAGTTCACTTTGACCCTATTTTTGAAGTTGCTTACTCCAACTAGGGCCTATTGAATCACCTGTTTTTACTGGTTGTGGCCTACTATAAAACATTGCATGATTTGTTTTGTGCGACAATTTGATGCTCTTTTTAACCTTAATTAATTAAAACTCCTCTCCTTTCATCACACTTGCCACGCTATTAAATTTTAACAATTTATTGTGGGTGACAAAAGAGCCCAATTTCTAATCCGGTCACTGACGCTTTTACAGCCATAGGGAAAAAAAAAAGTGCGATTTTGGAGGAATTAACATCCTACTCGTTTTGCACTTTTTAGTTAAAAAAAAAAACCATACCAAACGTTTTGGTCCAATATGCCGCTTGACACCCCCGTCTAGAAGGATGGGAATTTTCCCGGCTCAGTGGGGAAGTAGTGAGGCAAGTTGAGTGCGGACTGAGTAGAGGATGGGGTGATGGGGAACACGTTTACAGTGTCCAAAAATGAACGGAGGAGACAGAAATCTCAAATAAACATGAATGGCTTCTCTATAAAGTAAGGCGAGTTAGGCAGTGATAAGATATGCATACAAACCGCATTCCATCATCTAAATTTGTAGGTCGTTTGTGACCTTTATCCCTTTACAAAGAAATGCTCTGGTTAAAAAAGAAAACAAGCAAATAAACGAAAGAACACACCTCCAATAAGGGAAGTTCAACCTTGAACCCAGGTTCTCTCCCCACCCTCATCCTTTCGAGAGAAGCCTGAGGTTGACCAAACTTTGTATGCCCACAAAATAAATAAAATATTTGCCAGCAAATAGTATTTTTATGGCTTCATGGAATCCCTGTGTTCTTAATTTGAATTAAAACAAGAGTTGATTGTTCTTGGTTATTATGTAACATTATACTAATGCGATGGGGTCAGGACAAACTCAATTGTCATAACCCCCCCTTGAGAGTGTAGTATGCGCGTGACACATAGACAGCAATCATTCCACGCTGCTGCTCAACAAGAACGTTTGCAATTTTTTTCGCTCTTCGCTGTTATTTGGTAAGTTTACCCTTTTGCTCTTTCTTTTAGCGGGCATATTGCTTGCTCTTCGCCAATATTTGGTAAAGTTGACTGTTTTCCCAGGCGTCCCTTAAGTAATTTTTTTATTTTAATAAAGTGAACCCGGGTCACTTCAGGTCTTTTTTTTTTATTAATCAATCGCATCGTCACATGGAATCTTCATTCATGAACAAATACGACTTGAGGTCACTTTTATTATGGCTAGCACGGTGCCTTAAGTACTTTGCTTTAGGTCATTCCTTTGTTAAGCGTTTATCTCGGGATATAAGTAAACGTTCTAATACGCA